>NC_090749.1:80176346-80181346 GCF_036898095.1 Palaemon carinicauda | reverse complement strand
AAATTTTGTTGCTTTTGGCAATAAAATGGTTATAAATATAAGCTTTCTCTATTAATTTTCTTTCTGTATGATTTCTTTAGCTACTTGATTGTAGAGCTTATCTTTTGGTATAAAGGAGCTACCTGCTATAACTAACTGAACAGAGAGAGAGAGAGAGAGAGAGAGAGAGAGAGAGAGAGAGAGAGAGAGAGAGAGAGAGAGTATTGTATGATCATACGATGTATAATGTGCAATAATTATTGTAAGCTCAAACACCTTCTTCATTAGAGGCTGTGGATTATTTTACGGTAAGGAAAAGTAGTTCCACTCGTGGCCTCAGGCGTTGAAATTCATGTAAAAAACAGCCTTTAGAACGTCGTTAATATTATTTCTTTTTTCTACCAATAGATGGCATCACAATGCACTTTCTACACATTTGTAAGATTGCATTCTAAAAATCAGGGGAGGAAGTCTAAATTTTAAGATTTTCCCATTAATTTCTCAATATTAAAGGTGTTATAGACTTGAGAATTAGCCAAAGTAATTATTGTTCATAGCTTTACTTGTGGTTACAAAACATCGATGGTTGAAAGCAAAATAAAGAAGACATTGGATATCTTTACCACAGTAATCCACTTGGTGATAATGGACTCTCCCGTTGTGACGTAAACATCCACCAAATTGAAATAATAATGAAGTTTTGTGAACACGATACGTCGAATTGCCTAAGTTACCTAGGAATATGAGATACGTACCATAGGAACGCTGCTCATTAAGACTGAAATGATACTTTAATTGATTTCTAGGTAAGAGAGAGAGAGAGACGTCTCTCTCTCTCTCTCTCTCTCTCTCTCTCTCTCTCTCTCTCTCTCTCTCTCTCTCACAATGTATTCCTTTTCGTTGCATTATACGACGAATATTTACTGATGTCTAAAATTTTAATCCTTTGAAGATACATCTGATCATTACGAATAATTATCTTTATAAAATGCGTTTACTTAACTGTCAATACAGAGGATCAGTAAAATATATTAAAAAAAAACATATATCATGCTGTCTGCTAATTACGCATAAATATTTGGTTAATTATCAATTAAAAAATAATCATTATTATATGGTAATGAGGAAACTATGAACTACCATCATCTTTCGTTACATTGATGATACCTTCGTCAAAGCTACTTCCACAGAAGCCATTGAGAACTTAAGGAGGACCTTCGAGGACAATAGCGTCCTCCACTTCACCCTCGAAAACAGCGTGGATAACAGCCTCCCGTTCCTGGACTTCTTGATTTCTTTTACTAACGAGGGATTTCACACCACTGTCTACATCAACCCTACAAATCTCGGCATGTGTTTGAATGGCGAGAGTGAATGCCCTGCCCGCTACAAGGCCTCGACCATCAAGGCCTTTGTACGCAGGGCCTTGTCACACTGCTCATCATGATCAGACACCCACAAGCAAGGAGCTGGAAAGGGCCACACAGGTCCTCATCAATAATGGCTATACCAACAAGCAAGTCCAGCGGGAAGTGAGGGCAGCTATTGACAAGTGGTATGGGTCCTCTGCGGTAGAAGGGTCCGACAGCACCAGCCAGGGGTCTGACAACACCAGAGATAGGTCCAACACCTCCACCAACGGATCTAGTGATTTTAAACTATACTACAGAGGCTTCATACACTCAGAATATCAGCGGGATGAGAAGGCCATCAAAGAAATCATCACCAACAACGTGTCACCTACCGATGAGACCACGAAAGGGAAACTTATCCTCTACTATCAGACTGCTAAGACCCGCAGTTTGATTATGAGGAATAATCACACACCCCCTGATAACGACCCTCTGAGGAAGACGAATGTAGTCTACTCTTATCAATGCCCAGTCCGAGGATGCCCAGGCAAATACATCGGTATGACTACAATGAAGCTTTCAAAGAGGATTTTGTGTCACGTCCAACAAGGTGTTTTAAGTAATCACGCCCTACAGCGACACAACATCCAAATTAGTCGAACAGACATCGTCGCTAATACCAAGATTATCGGCAGCGCCCTGGACAGCAGGCGCTTACAAATATTGGAAGCCCTATTCATCCAGAAAGAGAAACCAGCATTGAATACGACTCAAGAGATGTTTCTCCTGCCATCATGTCGTCGCATCAACGCTAGGAATCAAGAGCAGGACCCGCAGAATGATGACAACCCCGATCCTGACACTCCTACAAATGAAGAAATCTTCCGGCCGAGCGCTGATTTTGGCGGCGAGCAAGGTCCGGAATCCCAATCTGCTGAGCGCGGGAATTGGCTGCCTAACTTTGAGCCCGTCTCGGCGCTCGGCTCTCTCTCAGCTCAGTCCTCTGAGTGAGAGAAGAGCTTGCCTGACTTTTTGGCTGTCTCGGCACGCGTCCTGACCAATCAGAATTCAGGATCCCTTCCCGCCTCTCAGCCTGGGAGACCGAGCCGAGCATGTCGTACCTCAGCCACCCGAGCCTATAATCTCCGTTCGGCCAATCAAAATTCAAGGCCCCTTTCTACGAACCAGCGCCGGGATATATAAGGCCCCTGATCTAGCCACAGCCTCACTTCTCGCCTGAAGATAGAGCAAGCAGTTCCGAAACGCGTCGTGATCTACTCCTGACTTTGTCCTTTGTATTTTTCAAGTATTACTTGTACTTGTGTTAAATACATCGAGTCTTAACCTGAACTGTATTCTTCACCTACCTGATGAACTTCACTGACTTGCTAGCTGAATGTAGCAACCCAGTAAAAAGAATTGTCCGTAAAATTGTGAAATTGGACAAGAAATTGAATTCTGCCGATGCAGCAATAATAATAATAATAATAATAATAACAATAATAATAATAATAATAATAATAATAATAATAATAATAATGATAATAGTAATAATAATAATATAAATAAATAATAAAGATATTATTATCATCATTAATAATAATACTAATAATAATAATAATAATAATGCAAAAGACAAAATATGTAAAAAAAAAAAAAGTGGTGTTATATAGGCTAACATCAAAGAAATTGTTAATAATAATAATAATAATAATAATAATAATAATAATAATAATAATAATAATAATAATAATAATAATATTTTTCTGGCCTTCAAAAACATATGTTTTACATTTCTAAAATTGCGTGATTATTTACACTTCACAGATTTATGTAATAATTACAACTGATGTAAAAACTGCTTGAGCATAAAGAGACTCTGCAAATAGTCTTTGAAATACTGAGCACACCGAAAAGTAAGATGAAAAGCGATTTGTTTGAAGCTATATAGAACCTTCGAAGTCTGAATTAAGGAGTTTTATTTTTTGCTAGTTCATTTAATTACTGAAGTCTATTTTGGGAGTAAAGTTGCAAATAATCTTGATCAAAAGATATATAAGATAGTGAAAATGCTTTTAAGTGTAATTATATAGGAGTGTACTCTTATATAAGTATTATTTATGTAGCTGAAATATTTCTACACGAGAGTTGGTTAGTGGAAAAGACCATTCTCAAATATGATTGGTCATCGTCAGCGTCTTCATTCCTCCAATGAGAGAGCGGGAAATGATATTTCTCCTAAAGAAAGAATCTGTTCTCTGTTGACTTTTATATCGTGAACACAAGTTAATATATCAAAAATTGTCTCTCTCGAAAGGATTTCAGGGAAAGAAAATTATAATACACATTTTATGAAGTTTATATATTTCTCAATCTATCTATTTAGATAATAACCAAATGGGCAGAAAGATAAAAAATTAATAATCATAATATACATTTTATGGATTATATATATATATATATATATATATATATATATATATATATATACATATATATATATATATATATATATATATATATATATATATATATATATATATATATATATATATATATATATATGTGTGTGTGTATATATATATATATATACATATATATATATATATATATATATATATATATATAATATATATATATATATATATATATATATATATATATATATATACATATATATATATATATATATATATCTATATATATATATATATATATATATATATATATATATAATATATATATATATATATATATATATATATATATATAAAAGAATGAGTAGATAGATAGAAAGACAGTAATAAAAATAAATAAAACAAACAAGAACGCCACTTGGGTATGATGAATCAGGAACGTCTTTACTGAATTAGGAAATAAGAAACATGAAATATATTGTGACTTTCCACCGACACTCAGATACGGAGCATGAGGACTTCTTCAAGGACAATGAAATAAAGAACCTGAGGACTTTCTTGAGGACACTTATTGGTGCAAAGAAAGGACATACTAAAGAACACTTATATATGAAACCAAATGACTTCCCTAAGGACACTTGAAGACTGAGCCTTAGAACTTGTACACAGACACCTTAAAATGGAGCGTGAGGACTTCCTTAGGGACGACTCAGAAATGGAAGCTAAGGATTCTCTTGGGGATTCTTAAAGGTGTCCTCTAAGGATTTTCTTAAAGTTCAAAAGTACACTGAGGATGGAGCCTGGGGATTTCAGAGAAGAGACCTGGAGCCTTCCCTAAGAACTATAATTAGATTAAGTATATTCTGTTTAATTCATTTTGAATTATATACAATAGAAAAAATGTTGAAATAAGATGGCATGCATTAAATTTTTTTTAGAGAAAGGTTAATTAGTTTTGATATCTAGGAATAATCTATAAAAAGAAAAATACACTATTTCCCCACACCCGTTCCAAATATATTTTTAGGTTAAAAGTATAACCTTATTACCAATAGAATATATTCCATATGTTTTATTCATTTATTTATCCCCTTCCAAAATTTATGGATGTATTTTACGGAATATACCAAAAACAAAAATAGGTTTATTAATATCTTCTAAATCTGAAAAAAAAAAAAAACTATTTTCCTCTGTCACTTTTACCTTCAGAGTTCAAGTTTCGAATTCGTCCGTTGATGGATGAGGGTCAAAA
>NC_090749.1:80166346-80168846 GCF_036898095.1 Palaemon carinicauda | reverse complement strand
AATAAGAGGATGACATGCAAGCTCAATCAACTGTATGTCCCTGTAGATTCTTTTGGATTCTTTCTTATTCATTTTGCATCTTTCCATTTAAGACAGTATTGCTGTCTCTCTCTCTCTCTTTATCTCATGGCTTAGTTACTCTCTCTCTCTCTCTCTCTCTCTCTCTCTCTCTCTCTCTCTCTCTCTCTCTCTCTCTCTCTCTCTCTCTCTCTCTCTCTATATATATATATATATATATATATATATATATATATATATATATACATGTATATATATGTATATATATACATGTATATATATGTATATATATTTATATATATATATTATATATATATATATATATATATATATATATATATATATATATATGCATATATATACATATATATATATATATATATATATATATATATATATATATATATATACATATATATATATATATATATATATATAATATATATATATATATATATATATACATATATATATATATATATATATACATATATATATATATATATATATATATATATATATATATATATATATATATATATATATATATATATATACATATATATATATATGTATATATATATATATATATATATATATATATATATATATATATATATATATATATATATATATATATATATATATATATATATATATATATATATATGTATATCATAACAGGATATACTTTTCATTAAATCTGCTATACGCATTCTTCATTTTTCATATATCAAGACAGGATTATTTTACAGAAAAGATGAAATTAAAAATGCAGAATGATTTTATTTAAATATTAGAATGATAAAATAAAAATAAATTTAGTGAACAGAAAAAAACTGTAAAATTATAGTTACAATAATAGTTAAAATATCTGAATAAAATACCAGAATATAATTCCAAAGGAACGCAGATAAGTTATCCTAGATATCATGAAAAAAAACATATTTTTTATATTTTACATTGTATTATATTTTATCTTATTGATATCTTATTATAATGATGACAGATTAATGTTAAAAATCTTTATCATCCTTAAGCTCTACCTGACTTGGAAAATAAAGTTAGCAATCTATAAGCATTTTTGAAAAGGATTCAATCTATCGCAGTAACTAGAAATATTCCTCATATAAAATTGATTCCCTCTATCACAGTTCAACAAGAGAGAAGTAGAGTTCTGGTGCCTGAATCTCCTCACAACAAAGGACTTTGCATTCAAACTTTTGTGTAAGTCGGAGTCGATGGACTCTGGGACTTTGGCTTAAATGGAATTCAACCGACTGGAAAGGGAGCTTTGGATTTTCCTTCACGATCGGTGTTCGATTCTCTGGCTTTTAACTTTGGATTCTCTACGAAATAAGTGACGATGATTAATGCTTCATATTTATATTCTAGTGAGGAAGGATTAGAAACGTCAAGAAAAGAAATGAAATATGTTAATTTGTTTTGACTTAATCATTAAAATTGTCTGGATCATCTGCAAAATTGAATGGAGTCGTCAATGGATTAAGATCTGTCTGTGGTGGAAATTTTGTGAAAATTCATCAAAATCCGTTGAGTAGTTTTGACGTCATTCTCACCACACAAAAATAAATAGATCAATAAATAAATAAATCAATATAGAAATAAACTTACTCGAAGAAAGTGTCTCCATGTCGGATGAAATCATAGTTTTTTTTATATGAAACAAAAAATGAAATAAGAGATTTTGTTGCTTTTGGAAAAAAGGTGATCATAAATAAAAGGTTTCTTTAGTATTTTTAATTACACTAATTGATTCTTGAGAATATATTTTGGTATATATAAGGTACCTACAATACATGAACTAAAAAGTTTCTTATGCATACAAACACAGACACATACACACATAATATATATATATATATTTATATATATATATATATATATATATATATATATATATATATATATATATATATATATATATATATATATATATATACATATACATATATATATATATATATATATATATATATATATATATATATATATATATATATATATATATATATATATATATATTGAGAGAGAGAGAGAGAGAGAGAGAGAGAGGAGAGAGAGAGAGAGAGAGAGAGAGAGAGAGAGAGAGAGAGAGAGAGAGAATTGAATAATCATACAATGTACAAAGGTGCAATATACATTGTAACAAATGTCCATAGACTTGAAACACTCAGATCATTCACACGGTTTTAAAACCTTCTTTCGGGATCTTTAGCTTAGATAAAAAAACACATTTTAAGTTTTATTATAATTTATAATCGTATTGTTTTCCCGAAACTTTCGATTTACCATTTATCTCAACACCTTCTTCATAAGAGGCTGTGGATTAGTTTACGGCAAGGATAAGTAGTTCCACTGGTGGCCTCAGGCTATGAAATTCAAGCCAAAAACACCCTTAAGAATGCTGTTAATATTATTTATTTTTGCTACCAATAGATGGCATCACTATGCTCTTTTT
>NC_090749.1:80156346-80161346 GCF_036898095.1 Palaemon carinicauda | reverse complement strand
TATATATATATATATATATATATATATATATATATATATATATATATATATATATATATATATATATATATATATATATATATATATATATATATATATATACATACATATATATATATATATATATATATATATATATATATATATATATATATATATATATATATGTGTGTGTGTGTGTGTGTGTGTGTGTGTGTGTATGTGTGTGTATATAGATAGATAGATAGATCGGTAGAAATAAATGTATGTGTTTGTGTCTATAAACAAAAACACTCAAATACATAAAATGATAACCTTGATTCAATGTCCTTTAAATGCGCTCCAGATATTATACCTTCTCTCCGTCAGGAGTTCTTTCCCCTCCCCTCCAAAGCCCCCAGGGACACCAGCCTTTTCTTTCAGCTCCTCACGTCCCTGAAGTTAATTAGCACTTGTCTCCTGCAGCAGCAGTCCCAGGTGGGCCAAGACGACACCCCCACCAAAAACATCTCTCCCTCCAACAGGAGATATTTTAAGTCTGCCTCCAGTTTTTGTTTCTACTTCAGTTTTCTTTTGGTTATTTTTTCTAAATCTGGTTTGGTGGAGGAAGTTTATTTATTCAATTATTTTTGTTTAATAAGACATTGGACTATCTATCTATCTATCTATCTATCTATCTATCTATCTATCTATCTATCTATATATATATATATATATATATATATATATATATATATATATATATATATATATATATATATATATATATATATGTATATATATATGTATGTATAGGTAGGGTCCTTCAATTGTAAAATTAATAAATGAAGTATTTAAACCTATTGAATATATCAATGAATCTTTAAAAACTTATTTTGTTATATATATAAACTTTTTTCCTTAAATAAACTGATTTAATCTTTAGCGTTGTTCAATGTTGAGTTTCCTTCCATAATTTGGACAAACGTATTATTTGATCCAGACATCGATTCCCTTTATAATCTTTACTCTCAAATGCTTCTATCTTCTATGTAATTCCCTGAGTAAATTGGACAACGATATATGGTCACCTATGTTTTGGCCTTCCATAGATATCTCGTAGAACTAGACTCGCCCCAATTCCCATACGACCGCCATCAATCATTTTGAGAAGCAGATGTGTTGATGGACGAATTTCATCCCATATAGATTTGGAGAAGAGTCGAATTTGAACCGCGTCTCTGATCCTATATCTACTTTGGTTTAGGATTCCCTGAAGGATAAAGGGTCTTGTCATTTCAACTGAAGGATGTCAATGGGAATAATATAGCTTTGGTTATAGTTACTACAAAGGAGATATATCATCCTCTATGTGCAATTCAGGTTAAGATTTATAATAGTAATCTATCATTCTCCTAATGACAGAGAGGTGATATGAGTTACAATGAGTTACAAGGACTGACAAGGATTTTAGATGTCACAAAGACTTTTTAGTCCATCCTGGAAGACTCCATTTGCTCTTGGGTAGAACGATCCACTTTAAGTATTTAAAGAGTTCTTATGATCTTGTCTAACTTATTCCTGAACTCATTTACCATGTTAATTTTTACTACATCCGCTGGAAATCTGTTCCATGTCTTTGCTATTCTATATGTAAAGAAATTGTCTCATTTCAATTCCAATTCCAGAATCACCTTAGATTTACATGATAGTGATGAGTAGTGATTTGAGATGACATTGCAATCAGAATTTTATATATATACATACATATATATATATATATATATATATATATATATATATATATATATATATATATATATATATATATATATATATATATATATATATATATATATATATATATATATATATGGGATCAGGCGAGTTTGTCTAAAACAATTTGTCTAAAATACAATTCGTCTAAATCAATTCGTCTAGATCAATTCGTCTAAAACAATTTGTCTAAAGTACAATTTGTCTAATAACAAAACGTCTAAAATACAATTTGTCTAAAATAAAAAACTTCAGGAACTCATCAACTTCACACCCTAAAGTGACAATTAGGAGGATTTGAGATCATTATTTCTAGAAAGAACTTAGAATAACCGGTTTCTTGTTTATTTTTTCTCAAAAGACACTATTTACGCTTTCCTTTTTTAATAATAATAATAATAATAATAATAATAATAATAATAATAATAATAATAATAATAATAATAATAATAATAATAATAATGGGGAATGGTAGTTCAAAGTGTGAACGAGATAAAGAAAATTATGGTAAATAAAATAAAATGAAAGGAAGCAATATATTTATTAAATGCAGAATTAGCTGTAGAATTACATAAAGGAAGAAATTACAGGAAAAAAAAAACTAAACAGGTAGCCTAGCCTAAAATTAATAAAATATATTCATATAGAAAATTAAAATGTAGAATTTAATACATAAAAAAATTAATAAAGGTTTTATTAAAAGAACATCTTTTGAAAAAAAAACTACTTTTATAGTTAAAAAGAAAGATTGTGGGCAATACCACGTATGTAATCAATGATATTATTTTGATCAAAAGTTTGACAAGACGTTTTGCCGAATCTTGATAGCACGTCCTTGGTGGTTCTGGCTCCATCCCTGCAACATATTGCTTAATTCGTACCTCATTTAAACTTTGTTCTTTTTTTAAACAGTTGATGAACTTCCATATATTGGGGTGATGTACACCTACTTCAGTTTCGAATCCACGATGCCATGCTTCGACGGCATTGTTCGTTTTAGGAAGATTATTAAGCACTCTAGACTACATATCCATATATCATGTGGAAAAAGAGATGGACGTCGACCGTACCGTCTATTAGGCCTCCCAATCCAGGTGTCTTCAAAATAATCAAGGACATCTTGTGCTTTATGGGGGAAGGTGTTGTTATCACACAATAATTCAAACGCGTCTATTACGCTACCTACGGGTATGAATGCCAATGCTGGTAGCATCCTCATCTGTAGAGCAAAACTGGTTTCTGTTTCATATTTTCGTTTTAGGCCATTATTTTGTATTGCACGGAAAATACATTGGCTGAAGTGGAAAAGGCAACCATTTTGTTCTGTATTTGGCAATTCCTTCAGACACGCTTTCATCATAGCTTTCTCAAAATCGATCGTTATTGATAGTGGTGCGCACAAAAATTTATGAAAATGTAAAATGAAGAAGGATTTTTTTCCATATTTGTTTTTAAGAGAACAGCAGTTATAATTACAGTAAACGACTAATTTTAGTAAACGGCCATGGTTTAGAAGTAAAACGATAAGAAAAGATAAAGATTCAGGAAAGATTGTTTCCCTTTCAAAACAATCATTACAGTTCTGTAAATAACTTTTTATTCACCTTTTACAATTTTCGTTTATTTAATTTGATTAGTTTGTTTATTTTTTTATTTTTTTTATTTTAGACAAATTGTATTTTAGACATCTTGTTATTAGACAAATTTTACTTTAGACAAATTGTTTTAGACGAATTGGTCTAGACAGATTGATTTAGACAAATTGTATTTTAGACAAATTGTTTTAGAAAAATCCGCCTAGACCCTATATATATATATATATATATATATATATATATATATATATATATATATATATATATATATATATATATATATATATATATATATATATATATATATATATATATATATATGTATATATATGTATATCTTGTGTTCCGAATTTTGAACTTTTGTTCTCTCTCTCTCTCTCTCTCTCTCTCTCTCTCTCTCTCTCTCTCTCTCTCTCTCTCTCTCTCTCTCTCTCTCTCTCTCTCTCTCTCTATGCATATAACATATGTAACATTACTCCATATCCCCTCTTATCATTATCATCTAAATGGGATGTAATTAGAAAGCGTTCTGGGCTACACACACAAACAAAGCCACTCCAGCAACTTCTAAAAACATACCAGACACCTTATACATCTCTAACTGTCGACCTCACTGCATCAGGACTCCTCGCAGCTAGGAAGAAGGATGCTGGTGACTGGTACAACACATGAACATACACTACTGGTAGAAAGAATTATGCTGGTGACTGGTAAAACACATGGACATACACTACCGGGTTCTAAGCGATGTCAGGTGTACCACCCGTGTGTCACACGATCGTACATAATAACGACATTTCTCTTTTTTGTTTATATTATCCTTTGTATCTTCGCTCTCCCCTCATACTGACAGCAACTTGTATTAACGTATCTGCCTATTTCTCATTGTTAGCTCATAACAGAACCGGTTGCCGGTTGGACAAATAAAAAGCATGTTGTATTTTGTGACCTTCTTGGTGGGACCTAGTGTGTATATATACAAAAAAGAGAAATGTTATTATATACGATTGTGTGACTAGCCAAGAGTAGGTTGTGACTCAAAGGGAAGATGAAAGCAACTGAGTCACAACCTCCTACTCTTGGCTCGTCACACAGGCAAGGCAGCCGATCGGGACTACTCTACTACAAAGCCAATGTAAAGCCCTTCAAAAGAAGGCAAGCGTGCTTACCCCCATACAAAATGGGTAAAAATACGTTAATAAAATAAGATGCTGAGCCCTACCCAAATACCAAGACCAACGACCCTACTGGATTACTTGTTTTTACTTTCAAAGTGAGAAACAATTTCGGAAGAGTAATAGAATAGGCTTTCGTTCAATTAATTTGCTTAATTGAACGAAATTTATCCTTAGATGTTTATAGAGATTTAAAAATATATAGTTCAGAAAACAAACAAAAAGATTCGAAACGGATTCAAATGAAAGTAAATTCATAATTCTTAATAAAAAGAAAAATATATATTGATATAAAATGTCTAAACGTAAAAAAAATATATATCGTAAAAATCTAATAACCCAAAATAAATTTCTCATATATAATATATATGAGGAAATCTCACCGAATGATTGTTTCCTCGCCATGTCTTCAACCCAAGATATATTGTTTGTGTGTTGGGACAGAGAAGGAGTCATGATTTGCGTCTGGAATCAGAATTATGGAAGCATTGAAGAA
>NC_090749.1:80136346-80141346 GCF_036898095.1 Palaemon carinicauda | reverse complement strand
TCTTCTGAAAGGAAATTCTTCCTTATAATCATGTACATTTTTTTCAAGGCATTAATTATAATATTCTTTTTTTTCATTAATATGACAGTGGTGTTTTTAATCATTCCATAATTCCCATGGAAAGGTGATTGGTTATGACAATCTTCATGAATACTAACATAATGATAATTTCTTTTATACGATTTAATTAAAAGTATAAAAAAGAAAAAAAAATAGGTTAGACATAAAATTAATGTCATACTAGAGAAGAAAGAGTAAATGATAAGAAGGACACTTGATAGATTAGATAGAGTTGTGCTGTGTCTTTAGTGTGTTTTGACGTGTTGCTGATGGTACATCAGTGTAGGTTTATGATGCAAAAACTACAGAGGAAGTTTTTCTTCATTTCTGATAAAGGATAATATTTTTAGTGGCTATTTTATTTTATGGGTTTGTGTATGTGTGTTTATACACACAGACAATCGATAGAAAATACAGGTTTATTTGGTAGAGTTCAACTGGTATTTGATAATTTAAGACAGTGTATTTTAAATATCTGCCTTATCTCAAACAATAAAGGGTTTTTGCTATATTCGAGCAAATATTATACTATAAACATTATATATGTATGTATATATATGTATATATATATATATATATATATATATATATATATATATATATATATATATATATATATACATATATATATATATATATATATATATATATATATATATATATATATATATATATATATATATATATATATATATACATGGATAACCCTAAAACTATAACATTAACAATGTATTTGTAAATTATACGGTCTGTCAGACAAACAAACCTTTCATATGAAGGGTATATATTTCAAATATATCATATATCATCATCTCTAAGAATGGAGGGATTGTGAACCGAACCAATTACGATTTACATTTCAATTTGTCCGTTTATCTTAAAACGATAATGAAAGAATCGTTAAAATAACACAAAAGTTTATGACTGTAAAATTTCAATTGTGAAATTTTGAATAGTAAAAGAGTTTAAGATAGGATAATAATAATAATAATAATAATAATAATAATAATAATAATAATAATAATAATGATAATAATAATAATAATAATAATAATAATAATAATCATAATATCAGACGATTCTTTGAAACCAAAAATAAGATTCTTCTTTTTCCTTCAATATAAAGAAATACATAACCGAGACAGGAAGAGGAAGATATCCAGGTCATCTATGAGAGACTTCTATTATTTCACAGAGAGAGAGAGAGAGAGAGAGAGAGAGAGAGAGAGAGAGAGAGAGAGAGAGAGAGAGAGAGATGGCATCCGTATTTATTTGTATGGAATAAAAAGGCGTCACTAGTCTACTGCAGAACAAAGGCCTCATATATCTCATTCTACCCGCTTCTGGTTATGGTCTTTCTATTCCAGTCTGTACCAGCACATTTTCATATTTCGTCAATCCATCTACTTCCCTTCTTTCTCCTGTTTCTTCTGCAATCTCTGGAGACTCATTATATTATTCTCAACGTCTATCTATTGTCTAAGTCTATGTCCTGCCCCTGTCCAATTTTTTTTTCTTACATGTTGTTACAAAAACTTCTTATTAACTTTGCTCTACCTATCTATCTATCTATATATCTATCTATTTTTCTATCCATCTGTGAATAAGTATATAAATACAGTTTACATATGTATATATGTATATGTATATATGTTTGTATATATATATATATATATATATATATATATATATATATATATATATATATATATATATATACATACATTTTTATATATATATATATATATATATATATATATATATATATAAATGTATGTATATATATATATATATATATATATATATATATATATATATATATATATATATATATATATATATATATATATATATATATATATATATATATATATATATAGGTATGTGAGTGTGGATTTGTTGATGTAAAATGTTAAAATTATGTTTGTGTGTTTATAAGTTTATGTATTTACGTATATATTTATATTCCTACTCATTGAAGTATTTGAAGGAAACGTTATTATAATTTCTGTGACTACTACTACTACTACTACTACTACTACTACTACTACTACTACTACTACTATTATTATTATTATTATTATTATTATTATTATTATTATTATTATTATTATTATAATTATTATTATTATAAACCTACCCACCTACCTATCTTTATTCTAAAATAAAAATTATATGAATCTTACTCATGTAGAAATCTAATGCTATTTTTCCCATAACAATTATTAAATTGGTATCCAATATTGTAATTCTATATTCATTGGCTGAGATTTTGAGTCTTGTATATTGTATATTGCAAATAGGATATGATTTCTGATTTGTGAATACTTTATACTTATGTCCATGAAAAATATTTATCGGGTATTACAATAAAAATGCACTGTCATATACACATACACACATACATTATCTGACATACACACAGATATATCTATCTATCTATCTATATATGTATTTATATATATATATATATATATATATATATATATATATATATATATATATATATATATATATATATATATATATACTGTATATTCTTCATTTAATTGAAACTTGTAACAGTTAAACTAAGACACAATATAATATTATATCTGTCTAGGGAGAGTTATGTCTAATTTATTGGGCTAATAAATCTCCTCTTTCATTATAGACTAGGGCTAAGGCCTTCTCTAATCTTCAAAAGCCCAATGGAGTTAATATCATGAATATAATTTGCAATTCATATTTAACAAATACTTCCTCGAATTCGAGATTACTCTTGCTATGAAGGCGACTGTTACTCTCTGCCAGGTCTCTGATTCATATTTCATGTACACACACGAACGTACACAAATGCACATATGCAAACACACACACAAAAACACATGGACCAATATACAATAGAACACATATGACTTCTAAAGAAAAGATATTCTTCCAGCACAAAGATTCAGAACCGGCTAACTTTATTACTAATTCATATAACCTCCATGTCACAAGTTTTTAAAGAGACAAAATATATTTCCTTATCATGTAGTGGTTAGGACAGAGAGAACAGAGATGGGAATGATGAGAATTCTAAGTAGTTATGGGAATATCACTTTTTGAAAGTTTGGAAAATGATGTAATAAAAAGAATGGCAGGCGTAGTGAAGATTACTGAGATGATAAGAGTGTCACGACTGAGATGGTGTGATCACGTGTTGAGAATGGATGGTGGGGAGGGAGTGAGGAGGGCTTGGGAGGAACTTGTTAAGGGGAGAAGATCAATATGAAGGCAGAGAATTAGATGTCGAGATAAGGTGAAGGATGATATGGAGAGAAGAGATTTGGTGGAAGATGATGCCTTTGACTGAAGTTATTTGAGAGGGCGCATCAGACAACCGACCTCTTAATGTAGGGATGACGGTGAGGAAGAAGAAGAAGAAGAAGAAGAAGAAGAAGAAGAAGAAGAAGAAGAAGAAGAAGAAGAAGAAGGTTAGGACTCTGGCCTTTCCAGTGAGGGGTAAATTATTTCACTAACGAGGTAAAGGTATTTATGAACTAATAATTACTTGACTTTGTTATATGTCTTTAATAACATATATGAAATAGAGATATCCAAAGGATGTAGTAAAGTGAAAGTAACTCAGAATCCTTCATTCATGAATATTGGTAAATACCAAACGAATACTAGTCATTAATGAATAATATAATAGAAATTAAAATGATGAATTTATGATAGACTAAAATCTCATCATATTACAAACAAGAATCCAACGGTACATTTTCATAAATTCTCATAAAATCAAAGCTCCTAAATTATGTATCATTAATCCATTCATAGGATACATAGTTTCATACTTCTCTGTCTGTCCTAATGACTCCAGATGATTACATGAAATAGTAAATAGATTTCCTTTCAAAATTCCCTATCCAATTCCAGATTCATTTTATCGATGTTTGTTCCTATTCCAAAAGCTCTAATTAATACTGCTTTTATCAAAACATTGAATTTTCTCTTTCCTATTTCACAACGAGATGATCATTTAGGAAGTTATCTATGATATTAAAAAAATGGTTTTAAAAATCACTTTAATATTACTTTTACTTTATCCAATCCTTATTTAATAAGATGTTTTGGATTCTGATTCATTTCAAATTATGGATAGTTGATAGTTTAGGTTAATTAGTGAGGATATGACATATATATACTGTATATACAGAAAAATATAAAAACTATGTTTTAATTGTGGCTTTACTCCTCTGAGAGGATAGAAGTTATTTCTATGGACAATTTTAACCTAAAACCAGGACGGTGTTGGACAAATAGGAAGAAAATATTCTCTTTTTTTTTCTTTTTAATATAAGGCCAAAACACATCATCTCATTAGTTTCATTTGAAGTTTTCTTCTCTCTCATGTTTGTGGGGATATTATACACACACACACACACACACACACACACACACACACACACATATATATATATATATATATATATATATATATATATATATATATATATATATATATACATTTATATATATAGATATATATATATATATTTATATATATAAATATATATATATATATATATATATATATATATATATATATATTTATATATATATATATATATATATATATATATATATATATATATATATATATATATATATATATATATATATACTGTATATATATGTATACACACACATATATATATATATATATATATATATATAATATATATATTTTATATGTATATATATATATATATATATATATATATATATATATATATATATATATATATATATATATATATTTATATATATATATATATATATATATATATATATATATATATATATATATATATATATATATATATTTATATATGTGTGTATATATATATTTCTATTTCTACATATAAATAGATGTCTAGATAGATATTCAGTAATCTTCAGCTTCAATT
>NC_090749.1:80123846-80128846 GCF_036898095.1 Palaemon carinicauda | reverse complement strand
ACACACATTAACTATTTCCTAATATGCATCGTAGAAGCACTGCTCGACAAATAATTTGGAATTAGTTGCCCATCCTTCGGAGAATAACTTGTATTTGTTTGGCTTACGTTGGGTGAATAATTTTGGACGAGTTGATTCTCTTTTGTTGAATACGTAGGGACGAGTTGACCATCGAGTGGTGAATATGTAGAGACAAGTTGACCATCATTCGGAGATGTGTAGGAAGCCACAGGCTGCTTGAGCATTGTAACTGTTAATATATTTTCTTTTGGTTCGTGTAGCGTTTGCGTATTCGTAATGGTGCCTTGCGTATCTGGAGAGATCCTATTGGATGTTACGCCAGTCATATTGTATATGGTTTGTATGCTGCTAATGTAGTCTGGCGGCCATTCGTGCTGGGCCCCCTCTTCAAAGGCTGTGGCCAGGTTGCTACGCATTGTGATAGAAGGCCTCAGGGTTCCATAATGCTCTGGGGCATATATTGTCATACAATTGTCCCTAGACGATTGCAACTGGACGTCATTCCCGCTGTCAATATTCGCGTCCCGCGAGCCTTTGGCGAGGCTCCAGCGGTGTGCCTTATGTCGATAATAAACAATAGTAAGAACCAGGATATTTAGGAATAGCAAGGAACAGGCAATGGCCACTGTCACGCTGAGTGCAGTCGTATAGGTGAAATCCTTCCCCATTTGACTCAGCATATCCAAATTAGGTGATTCACTGACTTGGTTTTTGTTATCCTTAACTACAATTGTCAATTTATAGGGTATATTTGTTGAGCCAGTGAAGGTTGGAGTCATTGGGCTCGATAGAAAGCCATCTGTTAAGTTATACTGACCTGTTGATTCAGGGTATAAACCAGACTGGAAATCAGTTGGTAATCTGTGAAAGTTATTATCTGGGCCGTACCGAGTACCCATTCGTTCCAGACCAGGTAGTAGCCATGACCACAAGGCTACTTTTCCAGCACGGTAGTGGTCACGTACATAGTTCTGTGTTCCTGAAATGAATAGACACATATAAATAACTAAAAGTAATCATGTAAAAAAGAGGATACGATATCAATAGAAGATATATTCCTTAAATATAAGATATATGGTTTTGACTCCTTGTTGTTATGAATGAATATTTTTATCAAATTATCACCGAGTACGAGTTGTATGTTACAGCTTCATAAGCAATTACAAATACAACCCAAACACTCAAATTTACTTAAGGAAAGTTGATGATTAGAATGATATCATATAATTTTAGATGCACTTTCATTTATTTGATTAAAACCATCACCAGTTGAATATTAGTATTTATTAAGGTTCTATAGTTTTCAAGTACATTCAAGAAGTTATGATTTACTAGTTAATTAAATTTAATTAAATTAAATTATACAACTATATATATGTATATATGTATACATATACAGTACATATATATATATATGTATATATATATATATATATATATATATATATATATATATATATATATATATATATATATATATATATATATATATATAGAGAGAGAGAGAGAGAGAGAGAGAGAGAGAGAGAGAGAGAGAGAGAGAGAGAGAGAGAGAGAGAGAGAGAGAGAGAAATGTTAAGATCTAGAGAAGAAAATGATTATTCGTTAATTTTATCAGATAGAAATAAAATTATTCTGAAAATATGAATGAATGTACTTTACTGACCTAAGATTATATATATCTAGAGAATATTGAAATTCATTGTATCATTATATCTCTGAGTGAATACAGACCCACAAAAATAGGAACCTCACCTATTTGAAAGTATCTCTGATGGACTGGATCATATTTGGGCCATATCTGCTCTTCAGAAGTTATGTCGTTTGCACTCTCGGACATCTTAGCTGTGGAGACTGTGTCTTTTGGATGTCTGTAAAATAAGCATAGAGTTTTGAAATGATACCATATGTATAACTGATTCATTTATGGTATCAATGATATAAACTGTATAGTATTATATATATATATATATATATATATATATATATATATATATATATATATATATATATATATATATATATATATATATATATACATATATATATATATATATATATATATATATATATATATATATATATATATATATATATATATATATATATATATATATATATATATATATATATATATACTGTATGTATATATTTACATATATATCCATATCCATATAATAGGCACTTCCCTTAGTTTTGCGGGTAGCCGACATCAAACAAATAAAAAAAAAAAGTAGGACCGTTCCTCTCTACGCTCCTCCCAGCCTGACGAGGGACTCAACTGAGTTCTGCAAGTACTACTAGGGTGCCACAGCCCATCCTCCCCCGTTATCCAACACAGATGAAGCTTCATAATACTGAATCCCCTACTGCCGCTACCTACGCAGTCATCCAAGGCGACCAGAGGAAGCAGCAAGGCCTACAGGAAGTGCATTACAATAGCTCGCCATTCATTCCTATTTCTAGCACGCTCTCTTGCGTCTCTCACATTTATCCTTCAATCCCCCTGAGCTTTCTTCACTCCATCCATCCACCCAAACCTTGACTTTCCTCTTGTACTTCTCCCATCAACTCATGCATTCATCAACTTCTTTAGCAGACAGCCATTTTCCATTTTCTCAACATGGCCAAACCACATCAACACAATAATATCCACTCTAGCAGCTAAATTAGTTTTACACCCGTTCTCACCCTCTTCTCGAGATACACCAGCCATGCTCCTCAGACACTTCATCTCAAACACATTCAGTTTCTGTCTACCCGTCACTTTCATTTCCCACAACTCCGATCCATACATTACAGTTGGTACAATCACTTCCTCATTCAAAACTCTCTTTACAATCATGCTCAAACCTCTATTCCTTACCACTTCCTTCACTGCCCCCAACACTTTGCAACCTTCATTCCCTCTCTGACGTACATTTGCTTCCTCTCAACCATTTGCTGCAACAACAGACCCCAAGTACTTAAACTGATCCACCTCCTCAAGTAACTCTCCATTCGATATGACATTCAACCTCGCACCACCTTCCCTTCTCGTACATCTCATAACCTTACTCTTACCCATATCAACTCTCAACTTCTTTCTCTCACATATCCTTCCAAATGCTATCACTAATCGGCCAAACTTCTCTTCCGAGTCTGCAACCAATACAGTGACATCCGCAATCAACAACTGATTTACCTCCCATTCATGATCATTCTCGTCTATCAGTTTCAATCCCCGTCCAAGCACTCGAGAGTTCACCCCTCTCACCGCTCCATCTACATACAAGTTAAACAGCCATGGCGATATCACACATCCATGTCTCAGCCCCAATCTCACCGGAAACCAATCGCTCACTTCATTTCCGATCCTAACATATGCTTTACGACCTTTATAGAAACTTTCCACTAATTCTATATAACCTCATCACATTCCACATCACTTCCCTATCAACACTATCATATGCTTTCTCCAGATCCATAAATGCAACATACACCTCCTCACCTTTTGCTAAATATTTCCCACATATCAGCCTAACTGTAAAAATATGATTCATACATCCCCTGCCTCTTCTAAAACCACATTGTACTCACCCTAATTTTATGAAATTACTCCACATTGATATGAACGATTTGCTGAGTGTAATATCCATCTTAGTGAAGTTATAACTTGAGGCCAAAGGTCCAAGAGCGCCCAGAGGACCACCAAAGACGTACGCCAGCTCGTTCAAGAGAAGACTCTCGTTTCCAGACTTTTCGAAAGATAATTAATTTTATTTTAAAGCTTTATTGTGGTAATTACTGAATTGAAAAATAATAATTTAAATAAAAACAGCATAGAAGGTTTTATTTATAGCATTATTCTTTTATTGATATTTATTATTTCATATTTTCATAAATCTAATTTGTATGATTTGGATATATCTACCTCTAATCTATGGATATTAAAAAACATTCTGTAGGTTATTAAAGATTCTCATTAATAAAATATACCATATTTTCTATTTCTTAAATAAATCCAGTCTATCCATATCGACGTACATCTGAAACTTCTTCCTCGAACACGTAGAGATAAGATGATCGGTAAGTCGTGTAGAGCTGCTTGGCAAGATCTGCCATCGGCGAGACGATATTCACATCGTGAAGGCCTTGGCCGGTTGAGTCCCTGATGCTGATTGGTCGATGGAGGGATCTCGACCAATCAGTGTACTTGGCTGTGATGGCTAACATTATTTCCTGTGGGGTGATGAAAATACGCTTGTGAGGTTCACTTTTATTCAATAAATGGTATAGTTTATATATGTGTGTAGCCCAGGTAACAATAATAATAATAATAATAATAATAATAATAATGCCCACCTGCAGATTATAGCGATAGTTACTGACGACAAAGGATCTCAGCAGATCCTCCCTATAGTCAGCATCGAATCCTTCCTGGACTTCTTGCTGATTCAGGATATCAAGGAGGTTGGCAGCTGTCAATCCTAGAAGGAGGTCAACTGGAGTTCGACCTTCCTTGCCTTTGAAGTCAAGAGGAAGAGTAAGAATTTTCTCATTTTCTTTTTATAGTTGAGTGATTAAGAATTTCACTTGGTATAGACAAATGGAGATATTTAGGATACACGAATAAGTACTTGGGTGCAAGTTAACTTTTTTTTTAGTTTAGAAATTAGGAATTTTATTCTGTTTAAACGTATGTTTTCATTATGCAAGGATTTCAGTTCATAACTGTATATATCTGTGTATATAAATAACAACAACAGCTACAACAACAACAACAAAAACAGCTGTGTCTAGAACTCTGCAGGACATTGGCCACATCCATGTCCTTATTCATTACTGTGGTTTAGCCAGTTTTCCTTACCACGCTTGCCAACTGCGGATTGGTGATGGTGGGATATTTATGTCTGATTGCTCACAGCAAACATAGCTATTATGGGTAGCCCTAGTAGAGTTTTGCTGATCATTGCGATACACTCATGTTAAGGTATCCC
>NC_090749.1:80113846-80118846 GCF_036898095.1 Palaemon carinicauda | reverse complement strand
ATATATATATATATATATATATATATATATATATATATAATTTATATATATATACATATATATATATATATATATATATATATATATATATATATATATATATATATATATTTTTATATATATATATATATATATATATATATATATATATATATATATACGTATATACATATATTATCTTGTTTCTTTGTCAATTAATGTTACAAATATAACAATTATATTCCTAATACCATCTACTAATTTCTCTAGTTGATGGAAGACCAGGAGCAACCCTTTGGTATAACAACCTCAAGCTAAGTGATATACCATTCAACAGGTTAAAAAAAAAAATAATGTATATTTTCATGTTCATACATATCAACATAAAAGTAACATGACAATTTCTGGTAAGTTGCTATAACTTTAATCCCCCTTTTAAGATAAAAAATCTGAACTACAGCAATCATTTGAAGCCAAAAAAAAAAAAAATTTGTTCCTCGAAAGCAAAACCATCTCTTTGGTCAGGAAAGCATTTTTACTTCTACGTCTGCCTTTTGCAAAGGATTCCGAGACTGAATTATTCCTGTGTGTTTTCACATGGTTGATTCGCTGCCTGTGTCTCTCTTTCCAGGAAACAAGAAGTTTATCGAAGGGGACTTTACCATATCCCATTCTCTATCTTGCTGCCACAGATTCTTTTAGAGTCGACAGGATTAAAAGTTTTTTTTTTCTTTTTTTTTTTGACCAACAAAAATATACAACCTAACTTGCTAAGAATATAAAACTTTACTTAGTTTAGAATATCCAACAACCTTACTTACCAAGTATTTACAGCCTTACTTACGGAAACTGTAATTTTAATTACCAAGGCAACAACCTTACTTACTAAAAACATTCAACCTTACCTACAAGAATATTCAACCTTACTTACTAAAGATTTTAAATTTGATTACCAAAAACAACTACTTTCCTTATTAAAATTACAACTTTGTTTACCAACACAATAACTTTACTTACCAATGATATACAACCTTATTCCTAAAAATATGCTACTTTACTTTCCATGAATATACAACCTTACTTGCTAAGACTATAGAGGAACCTTGTTTACCCAGAATGCCGAGACGATAGTTGAGAGTGACCACAATGACCTTGCCCAGAGCTGCCAGAACTGATCCGTCGTAGAGACTTGAAGATCCCCACTCAAACGACTCTCCCTGGAGGAAGACGACCACTGGGTAGGCCATGACAGCTGCATCTGCAAGGAGGGAAGCACGAGAGTTAAGAGGGGTACTCGGATCCAGCAAATGGGGTTCTATGGCTACACAATGCTAGAAGATATTTTTAGCTGGCTGAATCTGCAAATGGTTGGAAGTAAGGGGATCTTACCAGCATAGGTTTAGAGAGATATAGATATTAACTGGTACAGAAGCATGGTATATCTACAGACTCTTACAGAGAGAGAGAGAGAGAGAGAGAGAGAGAGAGAGAGAGAGAGAGAGAGAGAGAGAGAGAGAGAGAGAGAGAGAGAGAAATAGCTGTAGGTATTTTCACTATACCTATCTATCTCCCTGTACATGTCCTTCTATTTCAGTCTGTTCACTGCCTTTTTATGTTAGTCTTTATACGCACCTTTTCTTAGCTTGTTATTCTATCGTCTTTTCTTCCTTCCCATGCCTTTCTTGCAACCTTAGAGGACCCATTCTGTTATTTCTAATGTCCATCTATTATATATTATGCTATAAAACATATCAATATACGATTTAAAAGAAGACACTTCTATTAAGCTGTCTAGCAAAAATGTATTTGCAATTTCAACAGCCAAATTATTCTATTGCTTTAAATAGTCTTCGTAAAAGGTATTATTATAATTATTATTATTATTATTATTATTCAAAATTTTTATTTTTCTCATATATATATATATATATATATATATATATATATATATATATATATATATATATATATATATATATATATACACGTATATATATAATCATTGTTATTATAAACTCATATATAATTATATTAACTTATATGATATATATTTTTTTCTCAGATTTTTTTTCTGTAGATATAAATATTGCAATAAGATGATTAGATTGTATGATTTTTCAACTGTAATTATTAATACTGTACACTTGTTAAAATATAAACGAGATTCGATAAAAGGTAAAATTAAATAGCGTTGTTCAAAATATAATGTGTAATAGTTAGAGTATTAAAAGCTTAAAGGTATTAAGAAATATGAAACTATATTGCTAATTAAATTGAGATTTTAGTTTTTTTCATAGAACAAAATAGGATTAAAAGATGGAATCTATATGAAACAAAGGTAAGGAAATATGAAGGAAAAATTGATTATCTAAAATATACTTCTTAAGTTAAAAAGAACAAAATAAGATTATGAAAAATGAAATAGTGAAAGAAGCCGGTTCTATTTTAATATCATTTCAAAATAGGATTCTACGAAATGAATTATTCATTTGTTAATTCTTTCGTGGAAGTCTAAGACGGAATATTCATGTTTCATGTGTAAAGGATGATTTTAATTCTGTTACACTGGGTCTTTTTAAGACGTCTGGTGTTTTTCGTCGTGGGAAGGCAGTGAACATTTTGAGGGAAAATACAATGACAATAGGGTCTTATTTGAGAGAGAGAGAGAGAGAGAGAGAGAGAGAGAGAGAGAGAGAGAGAGAGAGAGAGAGAGAGAGAGAGAGAGAATCTGAGTGTAAAGGCCTCAGACATGTCCACACTCATGTCTTGCTCGGGTTTGGCCATTTTTATCACCATTGTTGGCAATGGTACGAGACTTTCGTTTGATTGTTCTCAGCCAACCAAGCTAGTATGGGGGACCCTGACTAGTGCAGCGTTACTGATCATGGCGATACGCAAACCCTTCTACCATTTAAGGGTACACTCGGGCACACTATTCTGTCTAATTTCTCTCTCGCTTGTTTTCTTAAAGCATTTACAGTTTATATGTTACTGTACTTAAAATATTCTATTTTCCCTCGTTTCCTTTCCTCACTGGGGTATTTTCCCTGTTAGGGCCCCTTGGCTTATAGCATCCTGGTCTTCCAACTAGGTTTATAGCTTAGCAATTAATAATGATAATAATAATGATAATATATATATATATATATGTGTGTATATATATATATATATATATATATATATATATATATATATATATATATACGTATATATATATATATATATATATATATATATATATATATATATATATATATATATATGTATGTATATATATATATATATATATATATATATATATATATATATATATATATATATATATACATATATATATATATATATATATATATATATATATATATATATATATATATATATATATATATATATATGTGTGTGTGTGTGTGTGTGTGTGTGTGTGCATTCAGCTTAATATGTTTTGTATCTACTATTTCCTGTTCTATATCTTTTCGGAGGGCAATCTAATCCAATGACAAAGCTGATTTTGCTCTATGTAGACTAAATTAATTCAAGGTCGGCTTATCAATATACACTTAGTAAAAAAATATCATTGATAAAGTTTGCTTGTCAACAAGTTCAT
This sequence comes from Palaemon carinicauda, assembly GCF_036898095.1. Lineage (NCBI taxonomy): Eukaryota > Metazoa > Arthropoda > Malacostraca > Decapoda > Palaemonidae > Palaemon > Palaemon carinicauda. Next base: position 80,115,263 of record NC_090749.1, on the reverse strand, counting down.
ATAAGAAAATATGTCATAATTATAAGTCTCCTATGATAATAATAATAATAATTTTCTTGAATTGTATACTTTCTTGTCTTGCTTAATTAAAAAATATTTGTATCATCAAGAAGTTTGATGTTTCATTAATAGCAAAGTTCATCAAAAATCGTTTGATAAAATTTTCATGAAAAATTGATATATAAAATGAATTTTTAGTTATGAAATTTCTATTTTCTTTTTATAAAACCTGAAAACTTTTCACATTACAATAAATAATATGATAAAAACATTTTACGCTTCTGAACAGTTTCCTTTTATAGCTGAACATCAAAAATTCTTGTACTATTTAAGAACCTTTTTTATTTTTATCTTGGAAACCTACTTGATCATCTATCATCTCAACTTCCATTTTATCTCAACTGATATTCCCAGAGGGAAAAATCTCCCAGAAAGGAAAAGAGGAACATTATCCTGCTCTAAAATGATCCTTAAAGACCCCGAGGTTAAGGATGAAATTCCCCTGGCTCCTCCAGGTCAAAACGAGCGAGAAGGCTAAATGCCACTTACCTAAAGAATTAGGCAGAATCTGAATGTCCGCTTGGAAGTTCACACTATGGGGATCTTATATGATTTCTCTCTCTCTCTCTCTCTCTCTCTCTCTCTCTCTCTCTCTCTCTCTCTCTCTCTCTCTCTCTCGGTCTTGTAAAATATCTCTTCCATAATATACATAGGAATTAGGAAGGGGATGGAGTCAATAAGAATATATAAAGAATATTTTCTGTGATCCACATACCCCCTTTTTGACAATCCATTTTATATTTTTTTTGGACTTTAATATCGAGATTCGTTGAATTTTTAAAGTATAAGATGAGAATATAATTTCTATTAAGTGTTTCGAAATAAATGCATTTTTTCATTTACACATATGGAATTTAATGTAGATTATATTTCTGCAAATTTGAGTTGAAGTAAGAGTTTAGGATTCAAAGTAATTTTAAATGATAATCTTTTATTCTTAAGCGGTTATATATACATACATATATATATATATATATATATATATATATATATATATATATATATATATATATATATATATATATATATATATATATATAAATATATATATATATATATATATATATATATATATATATATATATATATATATATATATATATATATGGGCATATTTATATGTATATATATATATATATATATATATATATATATATATATATATATATATATATATATATATATATATATATATATATATATATATATATACATACACTCATGTATGCATGTATGTACATATGAGATGCCAGAAAACTTTCAATCAATCAATGTATGTACAAATGAATGGACACAAACACGTACACACCTATACACACACACACACACACACACACACACACACATATATATATAT
>NC_090749.1:80103846-80106346 GCF_036898095.1 Palaemon carinicauda | reverse complement strand
ATAAACTTACGTTAATTGGCAAAAGAAAAACATTAATGACAAAATAAGATACCTTTATTATTTTGAATAGTTGCACATAATAGTGAGTTATTTAAAGATTCAAACTAAGAAGTAGAGTTTTTAACAGATAATAAATCATCAGTAAAATTCCTCGGAACATGGCTATGCACATAATGTTAAAAAAATACTGTACTGGTTTTCCATCTACCTACTTTTTGTACCATATTAGGATCAAATCCTGGTGAGATAGCTTTGGTAGCACCTGAAGGTCGGAAACTTTTTGCCGAGTAAACCTTCCTAGGTAAACCTACTAAAGCAATAGATTCATTTAATATATTAGTGATAGCCTTGCTCGATAGAGCACCATATGGGTTCTTCAAAGATATAAAAACAGGTCCATTAGGCTTTCTAAAGTGATGTGTTCTATACAAATAACATCTCATGGTACGAACAGGACATAAGTTTATTTCACTTGAGGGTGTTACATCAACTACAAACCCATGCCTCTTACTATCATTTTTATTACCATGAATAATTATAGACATGCTACCATTTTCATTAAAGATTACCTGATCATCTGTAAATGAATAGTTATGAACTTTGCCTGACTCATCGACCACCACAGCCTTGGGGCCTATTTCCGAGGGCCGTAACATGGTAACAATGGCTAATAAACAAATACATTTTAATCTCAACTTTTTTACATCAATAGTGTGATTATCCCATTTAATGAAAAAATTTGATAATTTATCAAGTGGCATAACATTGGAAATCATTCTCGGGGTTTTAGTTCTTGATTTTACAATACTTAACACCAACTGCTTGATAAACACATCATTAGTAATGTCAATTTTGCAATGTGCAGTATATACATGAGACAGTGAGGACAATATACAGTTAAGCATTGATGAAGGTCTGTCACTCTCTGATGAAATAGCTAATAAACATTCTGCCAATATACTAGAAGTGGAAGGTGGAAAATCCTCCCCAAAATTATCACATAATAATTTAATTTTTCCAAGATACATATTATAATTATTTATTGTTGACTGTGCCCACCCAAATTTCAGTCTTGATGCTGCTTGAAGTGACCACCCCTGTTGAAGTGCCTGTTGTTTCCACAAACTCTCCAAGCAAACATTTTCCATCTTCTGTTTCGCAGTGGCTCTGGTATAGCAGGATTCAGTTGAATGATTGCTTTCTTGGACACCCTGACGGGTGGACATATTGACAACTGGGTTAGAGTTTTGAACCATGTCTGAGCTGGCCACCATGGGGCTATTACTGTAGCATGTGCTCTCTGACCTTCTATTACTGAAAGAACTTTGTCTAAAAGTCTTATAGGTGGATTTACAAAGTTGTTCTCCCTTTTCCAATCCTTTTGTGCCAGAGCATCCAACTTCATACCATTTGGGTCGAGAAATCTTGTGTTGTAGATTGGTAGCTGTGTAGATGTCGCAGATGCGAACCTGTCTATTGTGTGAGGTCCCCACATCGAGTCCAAAAACCGGAACATCGGTCTTGACAACATCCACTCGTGTTTGTCCAACATTCTTGATAACATATCCGCTTGGGTGTTTAGTTTGCCGCTCAAATGACGAGCAATAATTGTTAGATTGTTTTGTATAGCCTCGGCCCATATTAACTTCGCAATTTCTGTCAACTCCACTACTGATCCACCCATGTGATTGCTGTACGCTACTGTAGTGATGTTGTCTGATAAAACTTGAATCGTTTTTCCTTTTAGACTGGAAGAAAGGCTCTTACACTTAGAAGAACCGCCATCAACTCTCTTACATTGGAGTGTTGGTAAGACATCTCTGGGTCCCAGAAACCCTGAGTTGTCTGTTCTTTGTAATGCCCTCCCCAACCAAGTTGGGATGCGTCTGTCACCAGCTGGCCGCCGACTTCTGAGGGTAATATTACTTTCCCATTCCATTTTGCTAAAGATTCATACCACCACAAGAGATCTTTCTTGGCACATGAGTCCAGTTCTAGTTGAGATTCCCATGTATTTTTTTGTTTGATCAACTTGTACACATTTCTTAGCATTAATCTGCCTGGCAATACTGCTTTACAAATAAAATTGCACTGGCCAGCGATTTTTGACAAAACTCTAGCAGACACTGACTTTTGAGTTAACACCCTTTTAATGTCTTTCCTAACTTTAGAAATCTTAGTACTAGGTACCTTTAGCATTGGTATTCCATTATCTTGAGTTTCTAAGAGTAGGCCTAAATATTCTATTGTAGACTTAGGAATTAATATGGATTTTTCAAAGTTGATTTTCCAACCAAGGTCAGTAAGTGTGTCTACTACCACTTCAGTATCTAGTAGTAGTGTGGATTTAGGACCACATAACAGGAAGTCATCAACATAAAGTATTAACCTGATGCTGCATTCTCTTAGATACTTCACAACTGGCCTCAAAACTTTTGTAAATATATGTGGTGCAATAGAGCATCCAAAATTCAAAACATTCCAAACATAATATTGGCCT
>NC_090749.1:80091346-80093846 GCF_036898095.1 Palaemon carinicauda | reverse complement strand
TATTCAAATAGTGTGATGAAATAAGCAAGAAAGAATAAGAAACGAAGAGAGGATTAAAACGAAAGGAATAAAAGGAAAAGAATGATCATTACGAAACGGAAATATAAAAAAGAAAGTCAAAAACGAAAGGAAACGAGAACCATCACAATAAACGGACGCTCACTTGACTCTTTTTCATTTCCTTCTTTCAGTGTTTCTATTTACTTCAGATATAGAACACAATTAAAGTATCCTGTCTATAACAAAGGTTTTTATTATTAATTATTTCCTACGAACATCTCCGTTTGCAAAAAACTTTCTATTGAATTTCATCAAGCGAAATACAAAAACAATTATTCATTAAATTCTTGCCACAACTTTTACTATTTATTAGAACATTTCATATTTAGAATAAAACTTCAAATACCAAACATGAGTATTTCACACACAAAGCGCTATTTATATATATATATATATATATATATATATATATATATATATATATATATATATATATATATATATATATATGTGTGTGTGTGTGTGTATTTACACACACACACACACACACACACACACACACATATATATATATATATATATATATATATATATATATATATATATATATATATATATATATGTATATGTATATATATACATATACACACACACACATATATATATATATATATATATATATATATATAAATTCACAGTAAAATTGAAGAAAGATTTTCTGCAATTTTTTTAGCAGTAGAAATGTTTTTGGTGAATTTCCTTCGAATTAGAAGTTGCTTTTATTTTCACAGATAAATGAAAAACATTTTCAATATTGAAAGGTGTATTTCAAAAACTAAACTATAAAAAGAATATTTTTCTTCAACTTGAATATCACGGGAAAAACTAAGATAATATCAATATATTTGTATTCCTTTCAGATAATAATTTCACAAGTGTTACCTAGAAAACAAAATAGATTTGACCTTTTATAGAGTAAAACCTTATTAAGGAAGTATCGTTCATTACATTATTCTAAATGTACATATCTACATATCTATTTCCTTGTTTCTTTCCCTCGTTGGGCTAATTTTTCCAATTTGGAGCCCTCGGGTTTAGAGTATCATAGACTTTCATTAATCTGACAATTCTCCAATGCAATTCTCTCAAACACAAAGTGAATCCTAGTTACTATAGCTAAGCTAAGTACATTCTTATATTCATTAATAACAGACTTTCCCTAAACTACCTAACAATCGAAGCATCTCCCGAGCTTCGTAATTATAAGCAACGTTGCGTTAAAGCCATTTCGAATATTCTCTTAATTAAGAGCCTGCACTGTTATTTAACGCAAAATCTCCAAGAATAACGCCAGCGTTACTGCGTATTTAGTCCCAAATGCTCTCACAAGAGGCTGCAATTGAAGCTATAAATTGTACAATATCCAATATTAGAAAAAAATTGCTAAAGACTTCTCAAATGGTTTGTTTACATTATTCTAATAATGTCGGCGTTTTATTGGTAAGGGAATTGAACGCCCAGCGGATAATCATATTGGCGGATCTTGTATTGTAAGGTAGCATTATTAACTTCTTCAATTTAGAATAAATCTATTCTTTAACAGTTTTGGTTTTATAGAGGAAATGAGATCCTACATTAAATCCAAAAACCGGCAAACAACAAATACACAACAAACACAATTCTCAATAAAAAAATTACTAAATAAATCACAAAACTTACCTCTTAATGACACATAAAAACATTAAAACACCAAATCAGTATTAGAGGCTATAAAATTCTAAACCGAAGAATTAAAAATATACTACAGAACTTCTCTACGGAAAAGAATAACATCCCGAATGAATTTCAAATCCCTATAAGGGATCAAAACATTGAAATTCCACATCAGTATTAGTCATTAAAATTTCTCAACCAAAAAATTAGAAAATATAGAACTTTTCAAAGGATATAAAAAAAATATTCCACATAACACTTCAATAAAAAAAAAAAAAAAAACATGAAAGAAATAGGATCACAATAAATTCCCAAATCCTAAAGTGTAGAAAACTCATTCAAACTCCTCTCTTAGGCGTCCCAAGTAGAAGGAGTGGGATGAACCCTTAAGAAGAGTGCCATCCATCCTGGAATGGATCTTATGACTCCACATAAGTAAACAAAAGACTCAATTATCCACCAGACGTCTGACCATTTACTAAAGAAGCCCAAAGGCTAAATCTCTCTTCTTCTTCTTCTTCTTCTTCTTCTTCTTCTTCTTCTTCTTCTTCTTCTTCTTCTCTTTTGGGAGTCGACCACAATCGACATCCTCTTCTTCCGTCGACTTTCATTAGAAGAGAAGAGAAGAAGTTTCTTGGTAGAGGAAGTTGAGACTTTGGGAGATGAATAGAAGTTTATTTCTTATGTTTGTTTGTTTGATTTTTATAAATTTCTTTCTTGATTTGGTTTTTATTGTTTGTGTATTCGGATTCAGTTAATCTTCTTTTTATGTTTATAATTGAAGAAT
>NC_090749.1:80068520-80070846 GCF_036898095.1 Palaemon carinicauda | reverse complement strand
AAGAAAAGGGGTCTACCATGAAATAGTCCTTTCACAAACTAGCCCTCCACCAGCCTCAACTAGCGATTGTCATTCTAATTAAGGCTCGGAGGTAAATCATCTGAACTCTGTCTATCCACGGATTGATTGTCTCTAATTCCTGGCGTTTTAATTGGGGTCAGTCTGCGTCAGATTGCAGCAATGCAATTGAACCTCCTTTGCATCATGGGAGATTCTGCTTCATTATGTATTGGAGGCGAGATGTTATTGCAAATTAGATCTGATGTGTGATTGATGGCTGGCTGGCTTTGGATATTGTATCATTTGGAATTTGTTTGTGAGATTACTTATTGAATTTACTTATACAAATGGGAGTTCATGTTATGTTTTATTGGTGAGAAACCATAGGATGCTGAGGGGTTTGGTAAAATGGCTGATTACACACACACATATACTGTATATAAATTACATATATATATATATATATATATATATATATATATATATATATATATATATATATATATATACATATATATATCATAATAATAATAATAATAATAATAATAATAATAATAATAATAATAATAATAATAATAATAATAATTCGAGTTTTAAGCCATGAAATAATAAGAACAGAAAGAAAAGGTTATAAAAATATCTACGTTTTATCCTGCAAATACAGTTTTACCTTTGGCCCAGTTTCTATACAACAGAAATATTATTAAATTCCTTTTTTATTTCTATTTCCACTTTTTTTTCCGGGGACTGGTACAAACTCCACTTTGTATTCACAAAACGAGTTTTTCCAAAATGGTATTGCCCGTGTCCAGAGGCCCCTCTCTATATAAAGGATTTCCAATTGGAGTCAGAATTGATATTTGTTTGCTGGGAAACAAAGGGAAAAGTGTCAGGGATTTTCGTACTGTGGAGGGAGGGGGAAATTGGTTATCACGTTGAGACAGATTTTGGATTATTAGGTTTTGTTTGATGTTCTTAACTATTTGGGATTTAATACTGGATGGAAAAAAAATATATATTTGTTTATATGATACTATATTTTTTCTGTCTATAATAAAGAATTGGTGGTCTATTGAATTGAATTTTACACAAAATTTAGCAAAGGACTGATTTTTTTTATTTTGTATACACACACACATATATATACATATATATATATATATATATATATATATATATATATATATATATATATATATATATATATATATATATATATATATTTATATCTATTTATATAGATATAAATAGATATATATGCATATATATATATATATATATATATATATATATATGTACATATATATATGTGTACATATATATATATATATATATATATATATATATATATATATATATATATATACAGTATATATATATATATATATATATATATATATATATATATATATATATATATATTTATATGTATATATATATATATATATATATATATATATATATATATATATATATATATATATATATATATAGTTTATATACATGTATGTATTTATGTTGTTGTTTATATATATACGAGATACAAATCCTGCCTAGATTATTCCTTAATGACTTCATTAAACTTAGATGGATTTGAAGGGAACTTGTATAAAAAATTCAAACCTCCTGGCTAGTGCGGTGGTAATGTTTTTGCCTAGCATTCACACGGCAGCAGATCGATCCCACCCAGGATTGTGAGTTCAAGCTATTTACTGGGGAGGCCAGTGCTGTGGTAAGGGAACACAGTGAGGAGTTGAGCTTGCCCGGCTGACGTTCCGGTGAGCATCCATTCTCATGGAACTGGAGCTGAAACCAGACACATTTCAGACACCTTATTGTCGGAGGGAAATGCTTTCTTTTTATATTATGCATATGGTATATAAAACAACAACATAAATACATACATATATATACTATATATATATATATATATATATATATATATATATATATATATATATATATATATATATATATATATATATATATATATATATATATATATATATATGTATGTGTGTGTATACATTTATATGATAGAAAACAGTTACTCTTACTTTGATCCTTTAACTGTTGAAATTTGAAAGTTGTACAGGACAGTAAATCCCTATTTTTCAACACAAAATATTCCTCAGCAACGTGTTGAAACCATCTACAAAAAGTGCGCTATTAGTCTATAAGATTCGTCTTTTACTCTTTTCATTTTATGCCTTCATTTCTCTTCCAAATATAGAGTTTACAAATAATTAAACTTTTCCATTTTCTTTTTTTATTTCCATTGCTCGTGTATCTCCATATTTTACCTCCTGTATGTTCTTTACAACTC
>NC_090749.1:80043520-80056020 GCF_036898095.1 Palaemon carinicauda | reverse complement strand
TCTTCAAGAAAATGTGGCTTGAAAGGAACACAATGGATGAAGATCCTTGGATTGACGCTATGCGAATAATGTTTGGCTACAATGACCGTTTTTAGGTATATACAAAACTTAGTTAGGGAAACTAATAGTGATATTTAGGAAGCAAATTCTGAACTAGAAATCTAAATTACAAAACGGTAATTCAATCCGAATAGTGTTTCATAAAACAATTAAACCAGATCTAGTTGATTAGGACATTTATTCAAACCGAGTGCAAGTAAATGAAATTGAGCACATTTCAAGAATACGACTAAGTGCCCCCATTCATTGGCTCTTGTAACAGGACGTTGGACCAGAGGAGGTAGGGGTCGTCCACCTACAGAGGAAAGGTTATGTTCTTGTGGACAAATTCAGACAGAAATTCATGTCATGGAAAACTGCTCCGTTTTCTTGCCAATTAGACAGACCTGTAATGTTACTAGAGCCTTAGAGTTGTTGTTAACAAGAACTAACTACGAAGTAGTATGTAAAAATGTATGTGAGCTTTTTTCATCATATTGAAATGTTCATTCCATGTATATATATATATATATATATATATATATATATATATATATATATATATATATATATATATATATATATATATATATATATATATATATATATATATATATATACATATATATATATATATATATATATATATATATGTATATATATATATATATATATATATATATATATATATATATATATATATATATATATATATATATATATATATATATATATATATATATATATATATATATATATTGTTAGTAATGGCGGTCATTTCGCCACCTTTTTCAGATAACAAAAGACCCCGTCAGCAAGCATGAGTCAAAATGCCACGAGTTTTAGGACCCTACCCAGAGTCTCACCCCCCTCCAACCATCCTATACCAGTCTACTCCGCCTGAGATCTCAATTTCAGCTACCTTCTACGAGTCACGTGACAACATCGAGGTCCCAGGAGAAGGAGGGAAGCGAGCTGTGAAGAATGTGGGGACACGTGATCAAGCCTGACCAATAGGACAGCGGTCAGGCCAATCCCCCCTAACCACCCCCCCCCCCCCCAATTAGGGGTCAAGTGGGGCTGATCTACCCAGGGAAAACTGGAGATCTTTCTTCTTATCTCAACCTCCATGAGGATAACATCTCTTCTTCACTCAACCTCCTTGAGGGAAACACCATCGCTCTTCACCCTCAAGACATCAGGGAGGCAGGACCTCTGTTTACACATCCTTCCAGAAGGGAAGGAACCAGAGTCCATTTTACTAAGGTAAGGTGTCTGATTTGAGATTCTCAATATCCTTACCCAACATCCCATCCCTTCCTTATCACATTCCATTTTTCCTTATCCTCTAAAGAAATCCTAACCACTGAACCTTGTATCCTATCCCCTATACCCAGACCACGTGTGCTGTTTAGTCTTAGTTTTAACCCTGGATAGGTACGGTGGGTCGTACGCGACCCCGAGCGTCAAAAAAAAAGAGGTTTTTCTCACGTGACTCACCCCCGTGACTGAATTTGTGGGTGATCGACCTGCAGGAGGTGTCTCCCCTACACGCTCTAGTAGTGTCCAGATGTGCATTGCTGTAGCTGTACTCCTTCCCCGATTTCTGAGACGCGTCGGGGTCGAGCGCGACCGAGTTTACCCTTCTAAGGTAATTTGCATAATTATCAAAGTTATTACGTATTATGAAATTGTCGTAGAATGGTGCAACTTGTATAGGTTATCAGTTGTGGAAAGTCTTGGTGGATTGTTTGGCTACCATGTGCATGATTTTTTTTTTAGTTAAAATGTCGTTCATCACCACGAGGACCATTTTACCGCGAGTGCCCCTTTTTCCTTTTTTTTCATTTTTTTGCCAAGTCATTTTTCCGTAAGATATTGCCAAATAGTGTCGTAAAACTTTTGCTTGTTTAGTGTTGGAAAGTGTGTCTAGATGATCTGGCTACCCATGCGTGACTTTGTTTTTGTCAGATACGACGTAGTTATTGGTATATTGGGTATTTAACTGCGGTTGCCAATTTCTGTTTTTTTTCAATATTTGTAAAAATTTTTACGTAGTAAGGAATTGCCGTATATTATTCATTTTTTTTCATGTTTATGTGTTAGAAAGTGTGCCTTGATGGTTGGGCTAACACGTGCATGTCTTTTTTTTTTATCTGAGATGCCGTATATTAGAATGTTGGGCATTTTACCGCGAGTGCCCCTTTTTCATTTTTTTTCATTTTTTTGCCAAGTAATTTTTCCGTAAGATATTGCAAAATAGTGTCGTAAAACTTTTGCTTTTTTAGTGTTGGAAAGTGTGTCTAGATGATCTGGCTACCCATGCGTGACTTTGTTTTTGTCAGATAAGACGTAGTTATTGGTATATTGGGTATTTAACTGCGGTAGCCAATTTCTGTTTTTTTTTCAATATTTGTAAAAATTTACTACGTAGTAAGGAATTGCCGTATATTATTGATTTTTTTTTTCATGTTTATGTGTTAGAAAGTGTGCCTTGATGGTTGAGCTAACACGTGCATGTCTTTTTTTTTATCTGAGATGCCGTATATTAGAATGTTGGGCATTTTTCCGCGAGTGCCCCTTTTTATTTGTTTTGCATTTTTTTGCTTAGTCATGTTACCGTAAGGAATTGGCAAGTAGTGTCGCAAAACTTATATTTTTATAGTGTTGGAAAGTGTTTCTAGATGATCTGGCTACCCATGCCTATTTTTTTTTTTAGCCAGATTTGGCGTATATATAAGTATGTGTTCGATTTTCCTGTGATTGCCATTTTTTCGTTTTTTCCCATTTCTTTCAAAATTACTACATACTAAGGAACTATCACAGAGTAATGATTCATTTATATGTTTATTTGTTGGAAAATGTGCCTTGATGGTTTGCCTAGCACGTGGCTGAAATTTTTTTTTTCTGAAATGCCGTATATTAGAATGGCCATTTTTCCGTGAGTGCCCCTTTTTATTTGTTTTGCATTTTTTTGCTTAGTCATGTTACCGTAAGGAATTGGCAAGTAGTGTCGCAAAACTTATAATTTTATAGTGTTGGAAAGTGTTTCTAGATGATCTGGCTACCCATGCCTATCTTTTTTTTTAGCCAGATATGGCGTATATATAGGTATTTGTTCGATTTTCCTGTGATTGCCATTTTTTCATTTTTTCCCATTTCTTTCAAAATTACTACGTACTAAGGAACTATCATAGAGTAATGATTCATTTATATGTTTATTTGTCGGAAAATGTGCCTTGATGGTTTGCCTAGCACGTGGCTGAATTTTTTTTTTTTTTCTGAAATGCCGTATATTAGAATGTTAGCCATTTTTCCGCGAGTGCCCCTTTTTATTTGTTTTGCATTTTTTTGCTTAGTCATGTTACCGTAAGGAATTGGCAAGTAGTGTCGCAAAACTTATAATTTTATAGTGTTGGAAAGTGTTTCTAGATGATCTGGCTACCCATGCCTATCTTTTTTTTTTAGCCAGATATGGCGTATATATAGGTATGTGTTCGATTTTCCTGTGATTGCCATTTTTTCGTTTTTTCCCATTTCTTTCAAAATTACTACGTACTAAGGAACTATCACAGAGTAATGATTCCTCTAGATGTTTATTTGTCGGAAAATTTTGTTTACTTCTTTTTTGATTGAATATCATCAATTTTTTTTAGCTAAAATATTATATTGTTTCACATTTTTGTTTTTTTTTCGATTTTATTTCCCTTCAAAAAAATTTTTTTGGGTCAGAATTTTAATTTTATAGTCGTAAAATAATCGACAATTATCCAGCAACCCACCATACAATTTTTTTGCATATCCAATAATAATTAGATTAGTAAATAACACCTTGAAATTGACATACCCTTCCTACATTTCAAGTGGCAGATTAGGGAGTCTGAGTCAGTGTGGTTGGCGGCCATTTTGTGGACATATCCGAAGCGTAAGTTGCCCTATCTATATATATTCTTGTTCCCTATAGAATTTGTGATATTTTGGTATATTTTTACCTGCATAAATATCATGTTATATATTAAATATATGTATTTTTTTACGAAATTTCTAAGTACTCAAAAAATTACCTTTAGATATGGCCCCTGATATAAATGTAATTTACAAAATAATGAAGATTTTTTTTACATATTTCTATTTTAGGATAACATATGTTTATTCCCTAAAAAAATTAGCCACTTCCTATTTCATTTGGGTACCCCAAAAAATTCATGAAATTTGGACAAATTTTTTTGGCCAAAAAAAAGTTACCCTTTTTTTCTCATTTCAGATCTTCACCTCCATGGGTCTGACTTCATCCAAAATACATCAAGATGTGTCCTAAACATTCAAGAATCAATTCCTAAAAGGATTTGTGTATATATGTATAAACTTTTTTTTATGAATTTTTATGTCAGGTCTTTTTTGTTTTCTACTTAATTTTTTAAAATATTTATAATAAATAGTTTTTCTGCAGATGAGTAGTATTTATCCTTACAGTTGTTTTAAGCATTCATTGAAGTTTTTTTTGGCAAAAGAAAAAAAAGAGGTTACTGCAAAAACTGATTTTTCAAGAATTTTTTTTGGCGTCGGGGTTGTTCGCGTCCGAGTATACCCTTAAAGGGGTGTCCGAGGAGCGTACCTATCCAGGGTTAATTAATTCACCCTGTGACAGTGTTGATTCCCATGTGTAACGTTTAAATCCCTAAGCTTTGCATTTTCATTTCCCAGCCGGTAGAAGTAAGTGTGCTGTTAATAATTCAATTTATTTCCCCTTCCAGGGAACGTTGATTGCTGTGTTGGGGTTTCATCCATGGCCCACCAAACTCCATCCGAAGCTCCTCGTGACGTAAATTATAGTAGTTACCTGTTGTGCTCCCCTTTCTTTTATTAATTTTTATTTAAATGTTATTGTAAATACATAATTTTGTCATTATTCATTGTATTATTGCTGACTGGCGACCTTTACTATTGTTATTTGTTTTGTTATGGCCCCTGAGTCCCTTGAGCAAGGCAGGACTCGAACCAGTGGCCAGTAACATATTGGCGACCAAATGCCAGGATTCGCTAAGACAGTAATTTCAAATTAATTTCATCAAAGTCAAATTCCCCCCTTTTTCTGTCTTTAGCGACTTGACGAACCTCAATTTCATTTCAAGTAAATTATATAATCACTGGAGTTGGAACTGTACCAACCCTGTGTCACACAATTGTACATAATTATTTTGTATATATTATGCTTGTATCTGCGCTCTTCCCTCGCACTAAAAAGAACCTGAATGATCATGTCTCCGTTTTGCTCAGTAACATTATCTGTCTCTCGAACAGGTCATGTCCTGTTGCCTTGAGGTTTTGTATATAAAGAAGAGTGTTCCTTAATAAATAACTCAGTCATTTTCAATCTGCCTTTGAGTTCACAACTCCTCTCTCGGCCCGTCACATTGGTGACCCCGGAAGTCGACTCGCTCCCACCACCTTCCACCCCCACCCCCTCGCCCCTTCATCGTTGGTACTATGGCGGACTCTACGGCAGTTGGTGCTGCGGCCGCTCCATTCAAACTTTCATCGTTTGCCAGCGGAAAGGCGTTTGCTTGGTTTCAGCGCACAGAAGTCCAGTTTCGTATCAGGGGCGTGACTCGCTCAACCACCAAAGCGGATTATGTTCTCGCGGCGATACCCGAGGACACCTTCCCAGAAATATCCGACTGGCTTTGTGAACAAGGAGACACCCCAATAGCGTATGACGACCTCAAATCATACCTTCTGCAGCATTACGTATAGCAAAGCTTTTTCGGCTCTCGCAACAACTGTTGGGGGACCAAAGGGCTTCGCTTGCCCTCAGGGAAATGACCAGTATCGCTCGCCTTCAACCTGCCGCTGACGGCTCTCCTCGTGAGGTGAACCTACTCCGTGCTCTTTGGATACGCCGTTTACCTGAACCTGTGCGCGCTGCCATACCCGATGTCGATAGTTTACCCATAAAGGACTTGATGACCAAAGCCGACGCCCTTATGGACAGCCACTTCAAGACTTCCATCAACGCCTCCACCCCTGACGAGGAGGATGCCTATTCAACGTCAGCCGAAACTGACATGAATGCTGTAGGACATACACGCCTACCCCGTGACGTGCCGAAGCGGCGACAAAGCCGCCCACCACCCACCAATCGCTCGCACTCCAAAGAACGACTTCTACAGCCACTTACTACCTCCCATCCACCGCAGTTTAGCTACTACCACTTCAGATTCGGGGCAACCGCGAAGAAATGTGCTAAAATTTGTCAGTGGCCAAAACACGTGTAAGTAGGCCATCGCTTGTGGCGGTGGCCTCCCATGTTTCTAATCTTTTCTTTTTACAGGATGCAGGAACGGGCGTGCGATTTTTGGTAGACACGGGTGCTTGTCGTTCTCTTTTGACAAGGAAACTCTTCAAGGCACAACGTAGTCTGTCTACATCTTCCGACGTCCGCTTGGTAGCTGCCAACGGATCTGCGATACCTACCTACGGTTACGAGAACCTCACATTATCGTTCGGAAACGGTAAATTCAATTAGAAGTTTCTCGTTGCTGACGTCACAATGCCAATCCTCGGTGCGGATTTCCTCTCTCATTTCCACCTTCTGGTCGATGTCGCCCACCGACGATTGGTCAACGCAGACTCGTACTTGTCGACTCCTCTTCAACCCGCCCCCTCTAACCTCGCTCTCCACATCAGCGCACCCACGGATGCCTACGCCCACCTCCTCACGTTGTACCCGGAAGTTTTCCGTCCAGAACTTCGCCAAACGCCCACGGTTCCTGCCAAGCACGGTATTTATCACCATATCAAGACGACGGGACCCCCAGTCTTCGCAAAATTCAGACGTCTGGCACCGGAACGATTGGCAGCCGCCAAACAGACGTTCGCCTAAATGGAGAAAATGGGCCTTTGCCAAAAGGCCTCCAGCCCATGGTCATCACCCTTACACATCGTTCTGAAGAAAGACGGCTCCCTCCGTCCGTGCGGGGATTACAGGCGCCTGAACATGCAAACAGAACCGGATCACTACCCCCTCCCAAACATTGCCGATGTAACCTCCTACCTGCACAAAGCGAAGGTTTTCTCTACGCTCGACTTCCTGAAGGGGTATTATCAGGTGCCTATGAACCCAGACGACATCCCCAAGACCGCCATCACCACTCCGTTTGGCACATACACCTTCAATTACTTCTGCTTTGGCCTTCGTAATGCTGGGGCAACGTTTCAACGTCTCATGGATGGCATCTTAGGGGACCTCCCTTTCTGTGTATGTTATGTGGACGACATACTTGTGTTCTCCTCCTCAAAAGAGGAACACCTCCGTCACCTGCGCATCGTGCTCGACCGCCTGCAACAAAACGGCCTTGTAGTCCGGTACGACAAGTGTACCTTTGGCGCCAACGAAGTGTCATTCTTAGGGCACCGTATCACTCCTGAAGGAGTCCATCCCCTCCCTGAGAAGGTAGCAGCCGTTCAGAATTTCCCCACGCCCTCGACCGTCAAAGCTCTGCAGGAATTCTTGGGCATGATCAACTATTATCACCGTTTTCTGCCAGCCATTGCCGCCACTCTTGCTCCCCTCTACGCCTCCCTCAAGGGCAAGCCAAAGGACCTGAAGTGGGGTCCCCTTCAAGAAGCAGCCTTCTGCAATGCAAAGAAGGCCCTATCAACTGCTGCGGCTCTCACTTATCCTATCCCACACGCCCCTCTCCTTCTCTCCACCGATGCCAGCGACGTCGCTATTGGTGCAGTACTCGAGCAGGTGATCAAAGGCTCGCCCCGCCCATTGGCCTTCTTCAGCAGAAAACTGTCCAAGGCAGAATCGGGTAATTCTACCTTCGATCGAGAATTGCTGGCGGTGCACTTGGCTGTCCGTCACTTTCGCCATTTCTTAGAAGGTACGCCCTTCGTCATTCGTACAGACCACATGCCTCTGGTCCACGCCTTCACTCGACAGTCTGACGCCTGGTCCGCCCGTCAACGCCGACATCTCTCCGCCGTGGCTGAATACAATTGCACCTTCCAATACGTCCCGGGGAAAATGAATCCCGTTGCCGATGCCCTGTCAAGAAACACGTTGGCTGCCGTTCAACTGGGATTGGATTACAACGCCCTGGCTGAAGCCCAACGACAGGATCCAGAGTATCAAGCTTGTAGGACATCCTGCACGTCCCTCCGTTGGGAGGATTTTCCCCTCGAAGACTCCAACACCACCCTCCTCTGTGACGTCAGTACTGGTAGACCGCGACCTTGGATTCCTGCCCCCATGCGCCGACAGGTGTTTGATTTCATCCACGGCCTTTCACATCCCTCGTGCCGTTCTACTGCACAGCTGCTGAAGGCAAAGTTCATTTGGCACGGCATTTCTAAGGATGCTAAGGATTGGGTCCGCGCCTGTACTTCTTGCCAAACTTCCAAAGTACATCGACACACGGATTCAGGAGTGGGCACCTTTCCTCAACCTCAGCGTCGTTTCGCACACATTCACGTCGACGTTGTAGGCCCCCTACCCACATCACAAGGACTTCGTTACCTGTTTACCGTCATTGACTGCTCCACTCGTTGGCCTGAAGCCATTCCCATGGAAACTGCAACGTCCACCTCATGTACATCTGCCTTACTCTCTGGATGGATTTCAAGATTCGGTATCCCTGAGCATATTACTTCTGATAGGGGAACAACTTTCACCTCTCAATTATGGACGTCATTAGCGAATCTCCTGGGCATCACCCTACATCAGACAACGGCCTACAACCCCGCTGCCAATGGAATGGTTGAACGTTTTCATCGCACCCTCAAAGCAGCTTTGATGTCCCGCTGCAAGGATTGCAACTGGTTTACTCAGCTTCCCTGGGTCCTCCTTGGACCAAGGACCACTCCTAAAGACGCCCTCGACGTCTCGGCAGCCAAAATGGTGTATGGCGACCCGTTGGTCGTCCCTGCCGAATTTTTTCCTTCTACGACCTCCTCCGATGATCTCCAGCGCATATGTCACGTCGTGGGAAAATTTACTCCGTGCCGCCAGACTTACAAGCCCCCAGCGAAGCATCACATACCAACGGACTTGCACTCTGCAACGCACGTCTTCCTGCGCAACGACACCAGCAAGCCACCTCTAACGCCCCCTTACACGGGCCCTTTCCTTGTGATCCGACGCAGTCCGAAAGCATTCCTCCTAAACATTCGGGGCAAAGAAGACTGGGTCTCCATTGATCGTCTAAAACCTGCTTATCTTCTGCCAGATGACCCGCCTACAGTTCGCCTCTCTAGATCAGGGCACCCTATTTAACATGTACAGTATGTCATTTTTAGGGGGGAGCCATGTACCAACCGTGTGTCACACAATTGTACATAATTACTTTGTATATATTATGCTTGTATCTGCGCTCTTCCCTCGCACTAAAAAGAACCTGAATGATCATGTCTCCGTTTTGCTCAGTAACATTATCTGTCGCTCGAACAGGTCATGTCCTGTTGCCTTGAGGTTTTGTATATAAAGAAGAGTGTTCCTTAATAAATAACTCAGTCGTTTTCAATCTGCCTTTGAGTTCACAACTCCTCTCTCGGCCCGTCACAGAACCGTGGAAGAAAACAGCAAAAGCATTTTATTCTCATTGTTAAAGTTTTGTGTTTATTAGTGCATGTGTTTGCACCGCGAACCCTTTTGTTTTGAATACCACGTGATAGATTTTAGTCCTATTGTTTAGCAGGATAGCCAACCGCGTGAGAAGAATTTGTGTTCTTTTTTCTGAGTGTTTATTATCATAGTGGTTAAAATTTTCCATTTATCAAAACATTGTGCATTAGGTGAATGTCTTATTGTGTTATTTTGTGTTTAAAAAAGAAAATAAGTGAAGTGAAACTTACGATATTTTAGGACAAAAAGCGTGGCAGGCTGAGCACGTGTTCATTTCAAAACATGGCCAACCTGATATAACTCAGCCCATTGCGGTGTTTCCGGACGAAGCCAAGGTTTAATATTGTCTGCAATTATTATCTTTCTCAATTGTTTACCAATTCTATGCAGACCCGAGATTTTAGTCGAATTATTGTACATTGGTAAGTGATTCACGCACATCAATCATTTAACCTTGTGCATGGAATATTCTATCATTTATCTTTAGTGCTAGGATACCGGCTAGTCTCATATCGGAACTTTTGGCTTACGATTCACGTAAACGTTTTATGGCAGTGAGGCATAATTCTGTAGAGTAACGGTAAGACCACGTGGCGTTCCTTATTTCGATTTTTTTTCTTTTGATAGTAAGTGTTCTTAATTTCATTGTATTACTTTCGTGGGATATTATTTTCATGTACATTATTGATAGGGATAAATTTTTTCATTCATATATATTGTGCAGTGAGTGAATGTTTAATTTTGTGTTAAAACTAAGTGAAGTGAAATTTACGAAATTTTAGGAAGAAACCGTGGTAGACTAAAACACGTGTTAATTTTCTGTGTTGGTAACCGTAAGCACACGTGGAATTCTTTATTTCAATTTTTCCTTTTCACAGTAAGGGTATGCAATTTCATTTTGTTACTTTCGTGGGGTATTATTTTTATGTACATTTTTGAAAGGGATAATTTTCGTAAGATTGTGTAACATTGTTAACCTAAAGATAAAGGATTTATGATATCACATTCAATTTAATTTTTTCAGTCAGGGTATAGGATCATTTAGATAAAATATTTGGAGGTGTAATTTTTTAAACTTATTTTGTTTTTATTAAAGGGAAAGTATGTAAAGGGGTTGATGTTCTTAACGAAGCATTAAGCAATCTTCATGACATTGTTTGTTTATTTAATTTGTTATACTTTAAGTATAAATACAAACTTTGCTTTAAGTCACAGGGTTGCAAGTGGTGGTGTTGCAAGAACGCACCCACACATTTTACAAATCCATTTTTTTCCTTAAGACTAGCATAGGAGGGTCACACATCGTGGAGATTCCATTTTTTTTCCTTAAGACTAGCACAGAGGGTCATTCATTGTTGTGATTCCATTTATTTATGACTAGCATAGAGGGTCATTCATTGTTGTGATTCCATTTTTATATGACTAGCATAGAGATTCACCCATTGTTGTGATTCCAATTTTTATATGACTAGCATATAGATTAACCCATTGTTGTGATTCCGTTTTTTTATGACTAGCATAGAGATTCACCCATTGTTGTGATTCCATTTTTTTCAAAAGACTAGTATAAAGGCTCACCCATAGTTGTGATTCCGTTTTATTTCGTCCAGCATAGTGTCACCCATAGTTGTGATCTCATTTTTTTTCCTGACTAGCCTAGAGGGTCACCAACTGTATAGTTGTGATTCCAGTTTATTTTGTCTAGCATAGAGGGTCACCTATAGTTATGATTCCAATTTTTATTGTGTAGCACAGTTGTCAAATATATCGTTACTTGTTTGGACGCATTACAACCGGACAGCCTAAGCTCACCCATTGTCGTGACCCTGGTTTTCAAGTTAGGCTCCTGTTCAATTACTTGCAAGGCTTGCTATATTTGGTGATAATTCTTTCTCGAAGGGCATTTTCCCCAGCTCCATCTTCATCCTTCCTTCCATGAGACTCTTGCGAAAGGCTAGACCGTCTTTCCCCTCCGTGTAATTTCTTGCACGGTCAACACCGTACCTTGTGCTGTTGAGTTTGTTCTTGTTGCTGTCTCCACAAAAAATTAGCAAAATGACTGCTGCTGAGATTAGCGCATTTGTGGATTTGGCAGAACGACAAGGCTATGAGGGAGAAGCATTGCGAAGGTATGTGCGGGAGCTCATGAATGAAGACAAAGCCCGGAGAAGGACAGAGCAAGAAAGGATGCGGTATGAAAGAGAGAGAGCGCATGAATTAAGAATGCAGGAGATGGACGCCCAATTGGCACAACTCAACCACTTGCCACCTCATCGCAATGTTGCCAAAGTCCAGCAGGACAATCTCAGGAAGGTCCAGTTCATAGAAGGAGTTACCGAAAAACTCCCTACAGTGGAGTCCCCGGTGACCACGTCCCAGCTCAGCAAGGAGTGCGGACTACGGGCAGTGAGTCACATTGGACATGAGGGCTACGACCTGCGTTTGGGTCAAGAGCCCATGAAGGTGGTACAGCAAGTGCCCCTCAGGCGCATGAAGGCTGCCAAGCCGGAGCCTAAAGCTTTGAGGACGCGACCTGCAGGGAAAGACGACTGGCTAGGTACCATTAACTTTGGGGAAATACCTTGGCTAAGTGAGGAGGCCCAAGAGTTCTCCTCCTCCAGCAATGAGTCTGAGCCTCACACGCCAGAAGTTAATTCTGGTGAAAGTGTGCTGCATCCTGCCACAGGGGATAGAGCTATTTCCAGCACCATGCCAGAGGTCTCAGAGGAGGGCCAGGAGTCTCCCCTTCCAGAAATGAGTAAGCCTCATACCCGAGAGAGCTCCCCAGCTAGAGCAATGGCGCTTCCCACCAGGCCAGAGGTCTCAGAGGAGG
>NC_090749.1:80006020-80011020 GCF_036898095.1 Palaemon carinicauda | reverse complement strand
TTTTGAACTCTAAACCTATTGGCCGTTAATGTTTCTAAAATGTTAAATGGGCCTTCAAACTTAGGTGTTAGTTTATAATTGAGTCCTTTTCGTACATTGATTTGAATATATACGATATCACCCACGGTATATGTTTTAGTTGGTTTCGCTGTTTTATCATGATTCCTTTTCATTATGATTTGTGATTCTTCTAAATTCTTTCGAAGGATATCATATCGTCTTATACTTGCATTTATACATTCTTTTAAAGGATTTGATAGATTAGTTGTAGGCGTTAATACATGGAAAGGCGTTCTAACTGGGGTACCATACAATGCTTCATGCGGTGACATTTTAATTGATATATGATATGAATGATTCAGAGTACTCAGTGCCGCCGGTATTGCAATATCCCAGTTGGGGTCTGATCCCCCTAGTGTTACCCTTAATATATTTAATATCTTCCTATTTGCTCTTTCCACTAGCCCATTCGACTCTGTGTGATATATCATGGTATTTATTTTCTTTATGTTGAGGAATTCATACAATGAGGTAAGAAAGTGATTATTAAATTCACCACCCGAGTCTGAGATTATCATGTGTGGAATTCCATGTTTACAAATGTAACACTCGTAAAACTTCCTAGCACATTCAATCGCAGTTTTAGTTTTAAGCGCTATTAGTTCTGTATATCGAGTTAAAGCATCAATAATTACTAAGAGGTGCTTATTTCCTCTGTCTGACTCGTAAAATCCTGTTAACAAATCTAAATGTATTCTTTCAAAGGGTTGATTGGGCACAGGATAAGCTCCTAGGCTGGCAGGTGTTTTTGTATGCCCTTTGTTTTCCTGACATGTGCGACAATTAGCTATGTGTCTTTTTATATCTGTAAGCATTGTATGCCAATAAAACAATGATTTGGCTTTCTGTGACATTAATGAGAACCCCGGGTGTCCATGTAATGGATTTGAATGCAACCAATTCAGGACAGTGGAAATAAGTGAGATTGGTACTACTACCTGGTCGTTAGTTACATGTGATGTATTGCGGGTTTTCCTTGTCACAGTCCTACACAGAATATTATCTTTGATTATATAATTCTGCTGCTTATACTTTATATATTCCTTTTCCTTATGATTGCCTTTCAAAGCATTTATAATTGTTTCTATTTTCTGATCTTTTCTTTGCTCAGTCTGTAACAATTCAGCGCTCCAGCCTAAATCTTCTTGTTCAGATATTGTTTTTACAATAGGCATGGATGTTGATATATCTATTAATTCAGCTAAAGGCTTCGTACAAGATGACACGGGGTTGCGTGATAATGCATCCGCAATGATATTTGCTTTCCCAGGTAAATACCCGATTCTTGCGCCAAAATCTTGAATGATCAAATGCCACCGAGTTCGTTTAGGGCTGTGGTTTATGGTCAGTAAGAACCTTAACGGGATAACCGTAAATTATGAACTTAAAATGCACTAGCGAATTAACAATAGCTAGCCCTTCCTTGTCTATTACTGCATACTTACTTTCGGAAGTTCTTAGTTTTCGAGAATAAAAAGCTATCGGGAAAATTTTTTTTCATATTGCTGAAGCAATACCCATCCTACTCCAAAGTCTGAGGCGTCTGTTGCAATGAAGAATTCCTTACCGAAGTCAGGAAATTTTAAGATAGGAGAACTACACAGTTCATCTTTCAAAGTATTAAACGCCCTTCTTCGTAAGATCAGTTAAAGGAGCGGCTATTATTGAATAGTTGCGTATAAAAAGCCTGTAATATATACTACAACCCAGAAATTGCTGTATTCCCTTGACATTAGTAGGTATGGGAAAATTACGTATAGCCGACACCTTATCATGGACTACTTTAAGACCTTGGCTTGACACCATGAAACCCAAATATATTAATTCTGTTTTGAAAAATTCACACTTACTAATCTTTACCCTTAAGTTATGTTGTCTTAATCTCTGTAGTACTAGTTCTAACTTACGTAGATGTTCTTCTAAGGTGTTGGAAAACATTACAAGATCATCCATATAGGCATGCAATATATCCCCTAACAAGTCTCCAAACACTATGTTAATCATTTTTGTAAATGTTATAGGAGCACAACGTAAACCAAAAGGCATCCGTAAAAATTCATAATGTCCCCTGGCTGTACTGAAGGCTGTGTATGGGATACTATCTTCTTCTAATGATATCTGGTGAAAGCCTTTCAGTAAGTCCAAACTGGTAAAATATTTATTCTGACCTAACAAAGACAAAATATCGTCAGTACATGGCACTGGGAATCGATCAGGGATCGTTTCCTCGTTTAGACGACGAAAGTCGACGTAGATACGCCATGTTCGATCTTTTTTCGTTACAACTATTAAAGGAAAATTATAAGGGCTGTTTGATTTCCTAATGACTCCTTCTTCTAGCATTTTACCTACTTCATCATTTATTTCATTCTGGAATTTCATATGGAGTCTGTACGAGGGTACATAGATAATTTTCTGCTTGTCCTTTAACCTTATTTGATGCTTGATCACATCTGTTTTTCCTAAGGATCCATCCGTCGTGGAAAAAATATCATGATATTTAGTTAAAAGTTCAAACATTTTCTGCTGAATTTCTTCGTCTTGAATGTCCTTATTGATTTTAATTTTAATAGATCGCAAAAGGGATTCATCCGCAACTGATTTAGAGTGATTGATTTCAGCAACGGTAAGAATACGATGTTTATAAACTTCTACATCCAAGATATGTTGATTTTTGTGAAATACTAAAGTGTTACTTAAATGATTACAGACTTCGATATTACATTGTTGATGTGAGCCTACTGTATAAATAGCTTGTGTGACAGACAATCCGTTAGTTTTCAAAGTATCGGAAAGGATTAATATTTCAGATCCCGGTAATGTTTTCTTTATTTGCACTATTAAATTCGAAGGTACGTTTGGTTCGATAGATTGCGTGCAAGATGATATTACGGGTGAACGAGAATTCTGCTGGGTCGCGTATATTATTTCTTTATTAGTGAGACAAGTTATTGGTTCTTCAACGTACGTTACGGTTACATTTGTCGTCTCCTTTTTATCCAAAACTGATTTTAAGGTATTAGAAGACTTATAGAATTTCCCTTTGATATACACGCCGTGCTTGGCAGGGGCTAAGATAATGTTTTGATTTCCCATAGATGGGTATCCTATAATTACAGCTGGATACATATCAGTGTTTTTTACAACAACAAATGTATTGGCAAACGTGCGATTACCGACTCTGAACTGAACATGAGTTATGCCTATGACATTTAATTCATTATTTCCTATACCCGGAAGTCTAATTCCGGATTTTTCAATCGGAAAGTTCGAAAACAACAAATGATGTGTCTTCAAATCCATGATATTATGTGGACTACCAGAGTCAAAAAATAACGTAAAGGATTTGTGTTCTAAATTTACAGCATATAAGGTTGGCCGTAATCATTTTGGCTTATTATTGTATGAATTCGTTGCAAATCTACGGGAGCATGCACTGTTTTACTTACTTCGGCCGTGTGTTTCATAGGAAAATATATTGTCTCACAATTAGCTGATAAAACATTAAATTGATTATTCAATACTATTGATGTTGACATGAATGACCTTGACCCAACATCACTCTCTTCCCCTCTAGAGTTAACTATGTGGTATTTGCTTTGCTCTGCACATTCTGAAAATTAGTCTGACCTTGCGAGGTCTGGTTTGACGACCCAGGCTCAGCGATATTTGAAGAAGTGTTTGTTTGTTTTGGACTCTGAACTGCATTGACATTTGGTTGTTTCTTCTTATTGTTAAAATGAGGATTTTTCTTTTTATTTCCATATGGAACTGACTGTAAAATTGACTGTGTATTTCTGGGATATTGTTGTGTCTTACGCGAGTAACATTGACTATAAGAATGTGTTGCAGTGTTGTGAATCGAGCAAAATTTCGTTCTGCAGTCTGCGCTTAAGTGACCTTGACGTTTGCAGTTATAACACGTCATTCCCGCTACTGGACTGCTAACTACGTTCACTGTTTGTGGCTTTGTTTCATTCTTTGCAAAAACTTGAGTTAACACGGGATCGAGATCTGGACACTTGGACATGTGTTTCTTTATCTGTTTATAGACAGCCAATTCCGTACTTGCAGGCGTTAACTTCTTATCAAAACACCGCACTAAGGCTTCAGGCAACATAAGTGTCATGCAAGTTAAATACATTAATCGTAAAAAATCTTTCACGGAGATGTTGTCGTTAGTAACCCAAGTGGAATGACCTAAAATGTCCTGATATTCGTTAAGCCTATCAGCTATGAGAGCTGCTCTCTCAATAACATTAAGCCGATTCATAGTGGCTTGATTAAGTGTATTTCGTAACGTTAATACTACATCCAAGGCTTCCTCACCCCCATAGATCGCGCGTAACCTAACTTTGAAATCATCCCAGGTAACTGCTTCTTGAAATGAAACACCTCTTAAATACGCACTCGCATCCCCCTTAGAAAAATCTATAAAACTTTTAGCTTCTTGTAGTTGTACAAAAGGGTCTACGATTTGTTTGGCATTTAAATGGCCATCGACGGATGAAATCCACGACCCCACATTTTGTGACAAGAACCCGTTGACCCGACCTTGAAAAGGAAGGATTGCTGACCTGGCATTTACAAGCGTCACAAATGGAGGAGGATTAGTCTGGCCTACACCACTAGGTCCAGGGGAAGGGCTCACAGGGGGAGTCATGACTGCTGTATTTTTTTTCCTATCTCTTCGACCTCTTGCAATTCTATCAAAATATCTATATGAGTACTGACGTCCACTGCGTAAACGCATATGTATAACAAAATTCCCCAAACAATGTTACTAATCCCAAAACATTTCCCGAGAATTTCTGAAAGAAAAAGGAATTAGCACAAGGAGAGAAAAATTCTAAATGAGAATTCGGAGTTAAACACAGTTTCCTTTAACAAAGATTAGCAATTCACTCACCCCAGTAATAATCAACTAACGACTCGTGATA
>NC_090749.1:79996020-80001020 GCF_036898095.1 Palaemon carinicauda | reverse complement strand
TGCAACAAAACGGTCTTGTAGTCCGGTACGACAAGTGTACCTTTGGCGCCAACGAAGTGTCGTTCTTAGGGCACCGTATCACTCCTGAAGGAGTCCATCCCCTCCCTGAGAAGGTAGCAGCCGTTCAGAATTTCCCCACGCCCTCGACCGTCAAAGCTCTGCAGGAATTCTTGGGCATGATCAACTATTATCACCGTTTTCTGCCAGCCATTGCCGCCACTCTTGCTCCCCTCTACACCTCCCTCAAAGGCAAGCCAAAGGACCTGAAGTGGGGTCCCCTTCAAGAAGCAGCCTTCTGCAATGCAAAGAAGGCCCTATCAACTGCTGCGACTCTCACTTTTCCTATCCCACACGCCCCTCTCCTTCTCTCCACCGATGCCAGCGACGTCGCTGTTGGTGCAGTACTCGAGCAGGTGGTCAAAGGCTCGCCCCGCCCATTGGCCTCCTTCAGCAGAAAACTGTCCAAGGCAGAATCGGGTTATTCTACCTTCGATCGAGAATTGCTGGCGGTGCACTTAGCTGTCCGTCACTTTCGCCATTTCTTAGAAGGTACGCCCTTCGTCATTCGTACAGACCACATGCCTCTGGTGCACGCCTTCACTCGACAGTCTGACGCCTGGTCCACCCGTCAACGCCGACATCTCTCCGCCGTGGCTGAATACAATTGCACCCTCCAATACGTCCCTGGGAAAATTAATCCCGTTGCCGATGCCCTGTCAAGAAACACGTTGGCTGCCGTTCAACTGGGATTGGATTACAATGCCCTGGCTGAAGCCCAACGACAGGATCTAGAGTATCAAGCTTGCAGGACATCCTGCACGTCCCTCCGTTGGGAGGATTTTCCCCTCAAAGACTCCAACACCACCCTCCTCTGTGACGTCAGTACTAGAAGACCGCGACCTTGGATTCCTGCTCCCATGCTCCGACAGGTGTTTGATTTCATCCACGGCCTTTCACATCCCTCGTGCCGTTCTACTGCACAACTGCTGAAGGCAAAGTTCATTTAGCACGACATTTCTAAGGATGCTAAGGATTGGGTCCGGGCCTGTACTTCTTGCCAAACTTCCAAAGTTCATCGACACACGGATTCAGGAGTGGGCACCTTTCCTCAACCTCAACGTCGTTTCGCACACATTCACGTCGACGTTGTAGGCCCCCTACCCACATCACAAGGACATCGTTACCTGTTTACCGTCATCGACCGCTCCACTCGTTGGCCTGAAGCCATTCCCATGGAAACTGCAACGTCCGCCTCATGTACATCTGCCTTACTCTCTGGATGGATTTCAAGATTCGGTATCCCTGAGCATATTACTTCTGACAGGGGAACAACTTTCACCTCTCAATTATGGACGTCATTAGCGAATCTCCTGGGCATCACCCTACATCAGACAACGGCCTACAACCCCGCTGCCAATGGAATGGTTGAACGTTTTCATCGCACCCTTAAAGCAGCTTTGATGTCCCGCTGCAAGGATTGCAACTGGTTTACTCAGCTTCCCTGGGTCCTCCTTGGACTAAGGACTACTCCTAAAGACGCCCTCGACGTCTCGGCAGCCAAAATGGTGTATGGCGACCCGTTGGTCGTCCCTGCCGAATTTTTTTCCTTCTGCAACCTCCTCCGACGATCTCCAGTGCATACGTCACGTCGTGGGAAAATTTACTCCGTGCCGCCAGACTTACAAGCCCCCAGCGAAGCATCACATACCAACGGACTTGCACTCTGCAACGCACGTCTTCCTGCGCAACGACACCAGCAAGCCACCACTAACGCCCCCTTACACGGGCCCTTTCCTTGTGATCCGACGCAGTCCGAAAGCATTCCTCCTAAACATTCGGGGCAAAGAAGACTGGGTCTCCATTGATCATCTAAAACCTGCTTATCTTCTGCCAGATGACCCGCCTACAGTTCGCCTCTCTAGATCAGGGCGCCCTATTTAACATGTACAGTATGTCATTTTTAGGGGGGGAGCCATGTACCAACCGTGTGTTACACAATTGTACATAATTATTTTGTATATATTATGCTTGTATCTGCGCTCTTCCCTCGCACTAAAAAGAACCTGAATGATCATGTCTCCGTTTTGCCCTGTAACATTTGTCTGTCTCTCGAACAGGTCATGTCCTGTTGCCTTGAGGTTTTGTATATAAAGAAGAGTGTTCCTTAATAAATAACTTAGTCGTTTCCAATCTGCCTTTGAGTTCACATCCTCTCTCGGCCCGTCACATAACTTATGCATGAGAACTTGGAGCGTTACTAAAACCTTAGAACAAAAGCTATTTACAACTCAAAGAGCATTTGAAAGAATATAGATGGGAATAACACTAAGAGACAGAAAAAGACCAACAAGGATACGAGAGCAAACTAAAGTAGAGGATATTCCAACAACATGTTGAAAAAAAAAATGAAAATGGACATATCATAGGAATAACAAACATTAGATGTATTTTAAGAATAACAGAGTGGATCCCTAAAGATTTTCAAAGAAACAGGGAAGGAAGATAAGACGATGGACTGATGAACTAAGGAAGTTTCCGGTCGTGGACTGGCATAAAAACACCATAATCAGACGCAAGTAGAAAGACTTATATAAGGCTTTTTTTCTGCAGTGAACTATTAACTGCTGCTGCGGCTTATGATGATAATGGTGATGAAGATGATGATGATGATGATACATTTAACATGGGATGAAATACTTGTGGTAAATTTACTTCTATGATAATCAGTTAGTTATTCTGTTAGTTATTTTCTTCTTTTTATTAGTTACTCACAAAAATTATTGCTTTCAAGTCCTCTGTTAAATCTTACACATTACCTTCAATGACTCAATTAAAAGAATGTATAGTTTTATTCGTAAAATAACTGACCTCTATCGTTTTATTATTAAAATGGAAATGCATTCATCAAATGCATTTCAATATTAAATGCATTCAGGTGATGGATCGTCATAGTAAATATAACCAGTGTTCATTATTAGACATTAAATTGATAAGTTGCATTAAAATAATTTTAGTCCCATAATTTCCCATCAAACCAATGTGAATGAAATCAGTATATGCGAATTTAAATCTTCGCTTGGTTATCAGTTTCCCAAAATTCCCATTTCATAATAATTTATATCAACAAAAAATGTATTTACACATTTCCTATCCCACCAACTGCTTTCCACTTTTCAACCCTTAGTAAACATACTTAGTCTAAAAAGTCTTGTTGAAAGAAATCATTTCTCAGCATTTCCATCCATTCTGTGAGTAAACATTTCATAGTAAAAATAAAACAAACACTATTGCATACAATAGGTACTTAAGGGCTTCTTTTAATGTATATTGATATACCAATTTCTTTACAAAGTAAGATTATCTATCTTAAATGTAGATAGAATTAAAATACCACCGCTAACATTAAGTGATATGTGTTTTTTGTGTGTATGTGTATGTGTGTTTTTTTACACTAGAATGAAAAACGAAAAATAGAAATCCAAACAATAGTTTCAGAGTGATTCCATAACAGCGTATTCCCATAGGCACCGCTGCCCGATCCAATTTCCCTTCAATGGGCTTCAAAGTTCATTGGAGCTTCAAAAACTCTGTCCATCCGTTGATTCAAAACTCTTCTCTCATACGATCCAATATATGAAGATTCAATTTGGGTGAAATTCAAATGATAATATTAAGTCTTATATCCATATTAATCGATTTAACATGAACAATAAAAGGGCATTAACCGCGAGAGAATATAATGGCCAGAGAACATGACAATAATCACATTTGAAGAAAGTTTTTCTTACAATATCTTCCAAGATTCAGGAAATATATGGGGTTTAGCCAGTTTACATCACGATGCTGGCCAGTGCAGATTGGTGATGGTGGGATATTTTCGTCTGATCTCCCACAAGAGACCTGATTAGTATAGTGGCCCTGGCTAGTTAAGCTTTTTGCTGATCATGGTGATATACAAACCCTTTCACAGTACCATTTTTTTAATGGTAGTTGAAATAATAGAAGCTTGTGAGGTTCAGATGACGACTGGAAACAACGGATTCCAGGTCCTCAGTACATCTTCCAGGACACAGCTTCAAACGTAAAAGATGATTATCAGGAACATAGTTTCTGACGATATTCGATCTTCCAATGTATCATAGTTTTCTTCTAGAATTTAGAAAGATGTTAAGGTGTAGCCTTTGTCACAGGTATCACAAAAAAAGTCTATATAGGAGCGGGTGTTACCTCTACATAAGTCTCTCCTAATGCGTCACACATTCATTTTTAACCTGGTCCCGTTTTCTCGAAAGTTCATGATGCATTCTTGATCCTTCAGGGGGGACTATATTACTCAATAAGCTAAGCTGGAGACGCCAGAAGCTCTTCTTCTAGAATACAACGACTTTTTTAAGTTACAAACCTTTATAGTGTTTTCATATTTGAATTAACATTTTATATGTCAAAAGAAACTTTTTCGTAGGACATAAAATATAAAATATAATATTGATAAATATTGCTAAATTTGGTATACATATAACAAAAGATATTCGACTAGAATTGCTTTTGTGAGGCCTTTGTTATTGCCGCTTTTGTTAGTCTTTAATAAATCAAATATGTGCTAAAATATTTGGATATATACATGAGATTGGGGAAGACAATATTTACAATACATGGATGAGTGCACGTTTGTGTGTATATAAGAGTGCGTGTGTATGTTTGTGTTTATGCATGTATGAGAAATTTTAAGTAACTAATACATTTATTAGAAATGGACAGCTTGTTTAGACAGATGTATATATTTATCCAATTCCACCCTTGATGTGAAATAAGTAACACCAAAAGTAAAAACAATAAATATGATCTCATTGTTTATTTCATTAAATACTCTACTTACCTTTTTTGTTGAAACACAATGATTAAAATTGCTGAAGTTTTTCTCTCAACTTCGTCTTTATTCAAAAGACAAAATAGCCAAAGATCCCAAGCTTGGAAATTCCATTGATGTACTTTAGACCAAT
>NC_090749.1:79943520-79986020 GCF_036898095.1 Palaemon carinicauda | reverse complement strand
TCAAAACTTTAACGAAAGAAGAGGAAGAGAAATAATATAGAATAGTGTCCCTGAGTGTACAATCAATCAAAAGAACTCCAACTTAGGAAAATGGAAGACGATGGTACAGAGGTTATGGAACTACCCAAGACTAGCGAAAAATGGATTGATTTTGGAGTGTCCTTCTCCCAGAAGAGGTGTTCAATATAGCTAAAGAGTCTCTTCTATCGTTACCAAGAGGAAAGTAGACATTGAACCGTTACAGTGTAGTAGTTAACCCCTTGAGAGAAGAAGAATTGTTTGGTAATCTTAGTGTTGTCAGGTCAATGAGGACAGAGGAGAATCTGTAAAGAATAGGCCAGACTATCCGGTGTATGTATAGGCAAAGGGAAAGTGAACCATAACCAGAGAGACGGATACAAATTAGTACTGTCTGGCCAGTCAAAGGACCCCACAACTCTCAAGCAGTATTATCTCGACGGGTGGCTGGTGCCCTGGTCAACCTACTACCTAAAATTCACGAAACAATATTTCTAATGTTCCCCAACCAACCTTAAAGAAAATAAGTTATATTAATTCATATAAATAATGGTAAAGAAAATCATACCAAAAAAATCCAGAATTTTTTCCTGAATCACAGAAGAGTTGATTGAGAAATCTTGGTCTCAGAACAAAAGTACAAAATCTCCCAAATGTAATGTGTTATGTAAACGAAGATCCCATTTGGTAATATGATAACATATCAACATTTTGCATCATTTGTCCTGACATCCATTTGCTTTTCAATATTCAAAATGCTAAAACAGTATTGAATCTTGTATTAGAGATAGGTTATTGATGTTTATTTGGTGGGAGAGAGACAGACAATATTATTATATTTCGTGCTCTGATTTTGGGGGAGATTAAATTCAGACATGAGAAGGAATAATTATCTAAGTTAAATTATTCTTATTAATTCTTGGTGAAAAGAGTTTAGTTCTCTATGAAGTGTTTATTACATTTGAGGATAAGTTGAATATAAAAAAAGAAAGAAATCCTTTACAGATTATCTAAAAGAGACTGTATGTTACTTTATTTCATTCATAGAATTTATTAAAGTTAAGGGGATATTTCGAAAACTATTTGTATAGCCACCACTCGAAGCTCAAAAAAGGAAATGATTAATTGAACATTTGATGACAATAAAACTTACACTTCTGTGGATATTTGTTGCATTATGGAAAAATTTTAAAGTGGCAAAGGCTTAAATTACCATAAACATATAAACATAGATTTGGACCCAAGAGCTTTATTCATCATAGGTATGAGTTGAGAGATTTAGGAAATCGACTCTGCCGGTCGTTTCCTCTGATTCCCTTTATGTATATCCAAACCTCTGATTATAAGAGAAGTTATGTATGATGTAACTTGAAAGAAATAGAGGTATTATTATTATTATTATTATTAGTAGTAGTAGTAGTAGTAGTAGTAGTAGTAGTAGTAGTAGTAGTAGTAGTAGTAGTAGTAGTAGTAGTAATATTGATGTAAAATAAGGAAAACAAATAAGCAATCGAAAACATGTAGTAGACCTAATTTAAAAATAGGTTAAGATAAACGAGCAAAAGACCATTAAATATCGATTCAGATTATGTATCATTTCTTCAGGGAAACTTATTGTCAGGGTCCTAGGGTCCTACCACCAACAAACTTCTCAAATTCCATACCGATTTTTTCTCCTTAAATATCCGGAAGTCTTAGGAACTTTGGAGTTTAATAGCTCAAAGCTTTGCTCCCCTTAACCACCCCAATTTTTTTTTTTGTTTCATTTGTTCTAATTTGAAAAAAAAAAGATAATATAATCAAATAATAGCACCAGTAGCATTATTTTAGACCTGTTTTTATTTTTATTGTTTCATTTAGATTACGTCACTGCGTTATTATTTTATCATATCACCCCGACACAATATTTTTATTTATATTTAACATAATTCACGAATGTTTCGAGTCAAAACCTTAAATAACTTTTGTATTTACCGAATGTTTTTCTACTTTTGGTTTGGCGCTTCCTTGGGGGATCTGTGATGAAGCTGCAGAACTTTCTACCTGCTCTCTATTAATGTCTTAGTACAGTCGTCTTATATAACCATAAAAGGAAGAAAAACATAATTGGTGTATTTTATGTAACGCAGATATGAACAACAACAGACCAAGCACACAACCTGGTGATCAGTAAACAAATCTGCTCTCAACCTCTGTATGCTTGACCATGGAAAACCAGGCAATAACTGCTGATGACTTTGGATGATAAAGCCTGGCGTTACCACAAGTAGAAACTATCAGACTGCTGGAGAGATTCAAACCCCCGTATTGTATGTCAAGGATGTGTGTATTACACTACAAACGAGTAAATTTGACGTAACCAATTTTGCTTTCACTTGAGCTTGACCAGGGAGTACCAGGCCGTAGCTGTGGATGACTTCTCGTTGGTTACACTTGACTTTCCCTTTGCCTACACATACACCGAATAGTCCGGCCTATTCTTTACATATTCTCATATGTCCTTATAAACCTGGCAACACTAAGATTACCAAACAATTCTGTAATTGTTCAGTTGCTACTTTCCTCTTGGCAAAGGTAGAGGAGACTCTTTAGCTATGGTAAGCAGCTCTTCTAGGATAGGGACACTCCAAAAACAAACCATTGTTCTCTAGTCTTGGGTATTGCCTTGGCCTCTGTACCATGGTCTTCCACTGTCTTGGGTTACAGTTCTCTTGCTTGAGGGTACGCTCGGGCGCCCTATTCTATCTAATTTATCCTATTCTTATTTTGTTATAGTTTTTTATAGTTTATATAGGATATATTTATTTTAATGTTGTTACTGATCTTAAAATATTTAATTTTTCCTTGTTTCTTTTCCTCACTGGGGTATTTTCCCTGTTGTTGCCCCTGGTCTTATAGCATCCTGCTTTTCCAGCTAGGGTTGTAACTTAGCATGTAATAATAATAATAATAATAATAATAATAATAATAATAATAATAATAATAATAATAATAATGGGAGAGACATCTGTTTATTTTCAAACTGCACCAGTATTTCGGACTCAGCCTTCGTGTCACAAATGAAGGAAGTTTGTCTTAGGATACTACAGAGTGATTGTAGGAGAGAAACATTCCTTGCTTCTCAGCAGAGACTAACAATGTAATATTGATGACATGTATGAAAATGTGTAGTGAATTTTTGCTTTTCTTTCTCTATTTATCCTTGATTATTGCCGTTGCTTCAAGGTAAATATATAGCAAATGGAAAATAATGAAACAGAAGAGATTCGAATATAATTTTCTTTTAATGTCAAGAGTTACAAAGACACAACTTCAAATCCTTGATATTCTCCTATGGTATGTTTTTTCAAATGTCTTTTCTTCCTTTGATCAAGAAATGAAAAATGTGACGGAAATTAAGACGAATTACTAAATCCTTCGTAGCTCTTGTTTCAACTTTCAGGATTGCAGCTGGATTGGTGATTGCCAAAGATGGATGCATATATCCCTAAGTTATGAATAGTATCTGAAATGTATTTTAGAATTCCTGAGGTGAAATTTGAATATATATATATATATATATATATATATATATATATATATATATATATATATATATGTGTGTGTGTGTGTGTGTGTGTATATATATATATATATACATATATATATATATATATATATATGTGTGTGTGTGTGTGTATATATATATATATATATATATATATATATATATATATATATATATATATATATATATATATATATGTATGTATGTATGTGTATATATACATCTTTCACTAAGTTTTGATTAGTTTCTTATGTGTATTGTAAGGTTCCTAAGATGAAATTTGAATGTATATATATTCATTTTCAAATTAAAAATTTTTACAAGTAGAATCTTTAATGAAGATTCACCTTTGATATGCATATGAATTAAAAACTATAGGTATATTTCAATTATTTCATAGACCAACTCTTCAGATGATTTGATGGATACTTTTGTGATTAATCATTACAATAAAATATCTCAATCTGGATAATGGGACGTCGAAATGACCTCTTTCATCTCGTTTGGTATATCCAAATAGGACAATTTCTCCCAAAAAGAATAGGGAAGGATCCATTTAGGTAATTACCAGGATTTTTAGTAAGGGTCCTTTTAAGGTACATCTATTCAGAGCAAAGACTCCTTCTCCCTCAGGGTCTATTTCCCTTTAAGTGTTTGTTTATGACAAATAACTATCAGGGGATCACTTGGGTTCTCTATTGATACCATCAAGCCTCCCTTCTTAAAAGGTTTGTCAACAAATATGCATAGGCTAGTTAGAATTTTCGTAGAGTTCTAATTATCTTCTCATTAATGAAACTTTCGGTAATTACTTTGATTTTGTGTTGTTTTATTAAAAAAAAAAAAACAGAACTAATTAACAAACTTAATTTATAACAGCGAATGATACATTGTAATTTTCAAATAATTCCTGATTTATGGAAAATATAGACATGGTTCAAAATCTCCTCACTAGATGGCATTGCAATTAGCTCACAACTGAGTGAGGAAAAAAAGTCAAAACACCGAAGCATTTTGTTGATTTAAATAAATGGTATTGAATTATGGACGTCAATCACAAAATCCATTAACACAACATAACCCA
Source organism: Palaemon carinicauda (assembly GCF_036898095.1). Taxonomy (NCBI): domain Eukaryota; kingdom Metazoa; phylum Arthropoda; class Malacostraca; order Decapoda; family Palaemonidae; genus Palaemon; species Palaemon carinicauda. The sequence goes on along the minus strand of NC_090749.1, from coordinate 79,981,371 downwards.
AAACACCAAAAAAGAAAAAGGGTTTTATAACTTTTTATTCCGTATTACTTTCGTTTTTAAACTTTATTTATATATTTTGAAAGGAAAATAATTTTCTTAATTTTAGTTCAAACATGTTATCAGATACATTTTCCTATTGAACTTTCTCTCTCTCTCTCTCTCTCTCTCTCTCTCTCTCTCTCTCTCTCTCTCTCTCTCTCTCTCTCTCTCTCTCTCTTTTGTCAACTATCATCGAACGATTTTCAAAGCTTATAGTACTCTTAAACGAAACATAATATTCGTCAATGACAATGGAATTCGACTACAAATTCATTCATAATAATAATGTTTCCTATGCTCAAAAGTAGAAAAACAACTAAAAAAGATGTTCAAACAAAATGTTTTTCTATATATGAAATATGAGATTCCTATTTCTGGTCACGTCTTCAAGTGAAGATTTATTGCCCGTGTGTTGTGACAGAGAACCAGGAATAAACAGTTTCACGATTTGGTGGTTGGAATATGGCGGTGTTCAAGGAACTAAAACCACAGGAAGGAAAGGATATAAAAATTCTCTAGAGGAATTTGGACGATATATTTATTTGTTTTGTTGAAGACTATCAATTTTTTCTTTGAAATGTCCTTCATTTCATAATTGTTATATATATATATATATATATATATATATATATATATATATATATATATATATATATATATATATATATACGTATATATATATATATATATATATATATATATATATATATATATATATATATATATACGTATATATATATATATATATATATATATATATATATATATATATATATATATATTTATGTCTAATAAGCCATTTGTATTAATACATTAAAGTCTGGATCAAAGCCCCAGGCGGAATCACAACAAAGACTATAGTATCAGACCGGCCGGGATTTGAACCCTGGTCCAGGATACCTGTATGACAGTGACCATGCCACTCGTGGCTGTGTGGCATGGTCACTGGCATACTAGCTGAGTGGCATGGTCACTGGCATACAGGTATCCTGGACCAGGGTTCAAATCCCGGCCGGTCTGATACTATAGTCTTTGAGTGATTCCGCCTGGGGCTTTGATCCCGAGGTCGTTAAGAGAATCCAGACTTTAATGTGTTAATACAAATGACTTATTTGAAATATGGAAAACACGTCTAAATGTGCAAAAATTTATCATATATATATATATATATATATATATATATATATATATAGATTTATATATATATATATATATACTTTATATATATATATGTATATATATATATATATATATATATATATATATATATATATATATATATATATATATACATATATATATAAATATACACATACATGTAAAAATATATACAACTGCCTAAAATTCATAAGAATTTTCAACATATGAATGAATGAAGGCCAAATGAATTTCTTGAAATGTAGATTCATCATCAATCAGTTTTACCTCGAAATGAATTAATTACTGAAATGTGTAAATAGAATTTCAAAATGTTATGATATTATTTCAAATTAATCGGAGAATAGAATGTTCTTAGAATGTTAGAGAACTTTTTTATGATCGTTTCTATGAAGGTCAGTATTAAGAAGTGGCTAGGAAGAAAATATACCGAAGGTTATACCAGAGAAACAATACAAAGATTCATCTTGTAGAAAAGAGAATTATCCATAGACATCCACTTCAGATACAGAGACCAAACTCATCAGAAGCTTTGAAATGCAAATCCATTCGTCTAAGTATGAATGTTTGAGATATAAAATCACTTTCGAAACTCTTCAATGCATAATAGTATTTATTCAATTTGCGAAAATATTGCACAATGAAGATCAAAGTTTGCGTTAAATGAATCTGGGTTCGACCCCAAAGGGATTAAATTCCTTCATGATCGAAACTCCTTTTTTTCTGACTTGGCCCATTGGATTCGTGGATTTTTTTTATAACACCTTGATTATCTAAGGTATGGATATATTCAAGTATATTGCATTAGTAATGACGTACATAGACATTGATTTTATTTTATACATAAGGAAAGATTAGCTATTTCAGGTGTGTTCCTATTGCAAATGTATGTATGAATTCATAGGTGTGTACGCAAGTATTAGGAATACTAATTCAGTGCATGAATAAATTAAGCTTTGTATACTATGAACAACATGAATTCTTTGGAATAAAATCAGCAAATTTCAAAATCTCATGACACAAATGGAACAAGTCCTGTCCACCTAAAATCGAGATACATAACAATGAAAAAATGCAGGTGACAACTATTGCAAAGTTATATAACATTTTTACAATGATAAAACTATGAAAGAAATTGTCAATTAATATTTTTTGTGCAACAGATTGATTCTGACGTAAGACCTTTTCGGTGTAACGAAAAGTGGACCGGAATATTTTTGTGAATTTTATAGAAACGTCTGTTATCATCAATTCACTTTCAAAATTACTTTTATCCTTTTCAAGAAACGAAGGAATTCTATTCACTGAACAGGTATTACTAATTAAGAGTAATTCTTGATAAATATTGTAGACACAAAAGCTTGAGGATTTATTTGTTGATAAATATTCTTCTGATAAATATTCTTCAGATTTAATTATTTTCAAAATTATGAAGAAATTAAATTGATTATTTACATAGAAAATTATTACAGAATATCAGGTACATTATTTCTACACTGTACCAAAGCTTTTTACCATACATTTTTGCTTTGTAATTATAAGATTACTAACTATATAAAAAACAGAAAAAAACTCGAAACTTCTTTCTCTTACTTGAGGAATTGGACTCCTCCTGTGGTTGGAGGAAGACAAGCTCTACAGTTTCTGTTTTGGAGGATAAAAGGAGTTTTAAAAGATAAATAGTGGAAAGAATTTGTAGTTTTTGAGGATTGGAGATTTTTAGATTTCAAAAATAAAGAAAAGATAGAAGCAAAGGTTTATGTTTTTTATTCCAAATGATTTTTTACCCTACTGGAATAAACAGATTTTAATTCGAGGAAAATTAACAGTTCATTTTTCAGAAGATAAAAAGTTTGTAATGTGGAAGGCAATAGTTTATTAAAAATAATTACTCTCTAGGGATAAAGGAAATTAAAATCTGGCGAATTAAATAATCTATCTTTAGGTGACTGAAAGACTATTACTGTGAAGCAAATAAATGATTTTAATTCATGTTTTGCATACGATAAAGAATATAACAGATTTTGAAAACATATTCGGGTCACTTTTCTAGTTTCCCATTTGCATAAATTTTAAGAGAAAGGTAAATATCCAATTATAAAAAGAGAGAAATAAAGTTTGAATATTCATTCACACTTAATATGATGATACAATTTCAAGGAAACGAGAGAGAGAGAGAGAGAGAGAGAGAGAGAGAGAGAGAGAGAGAGAGAGAGAGAGAGAGAGAGAGAGAGAGACTTTCTAGTCTAACATTTCCCCTTCCAATCAAAAGCTAAAGAATTGAATCAAAATCCTCCTTTTTTCTTTTGGTCTTCTCTTAGATACCTGGGGTCAATATCCCTTTCCCCTAAGGGAAGTCTTTGATCAGAAAAGACTTGATTTTCTTAGGACATCCAAGTGAAGCTTCTCTCTTCTGTGAGGAAAACGTTTGGAGAATCCTTCAATAAACGTTTTCGACTTTTCTTAACGGTGGCAAGACATTTAACTTCTATTTCTAAAGATGAAGAATAGTTTATTTTTTTCTTTCCTTTGTGTAATATAGAGGAGATTCTTTTAATTTATATTTTCTCAGATAATTTTCCAGTAATCAAATTGTTATGGATTGTCTATGATTTTCTAGAGGCCTTTAATATTTCTTTCTATTTTAGGAGACTGTTCATTTCAAAACGATATCAACCAAGAATTATTGTAATATAAAGTTTTTAATATCTAATGTTTCATACGAATTTCAACAATATCTGGATTAGATCAACAATAATGATAATAGAAAACAATGTGAAATTATATATTCTATTTTAGTATAAAGATGAATTCATACATACATACATACATACATACATACATACATACATACATACATACGTACATCCATAAGTAAATATACTGTACATATCTATATTTATTGCTATAAGTTCAATACATATCACATATCGTCCTAAATTCATGAAACAATATTTATAATATTCTCCCAGCTAACTTTAAAGAAAAATGAATTATTTAAATTCATATAAATGATGATAAAGAAAATCATCCAAAATCCACAAAAAAAAAAAAAAAAAAAAAAAAAGGAATAAATCTTAAATCACAGAAGAGTCGATTGAGAAATCTTGGTCTCAGAACAAAAGTACAAAATCTCCCAAATGTAATGTGTTATGTAAACGAAGATCCCATTTGGTAATATGATAACATATCAACATTTTGCATCATTCGTCCTGACATCCATTTGCTTTTCAATATTCATAATGTTCTAACAATATTGACTCTTGTATTAGAGATAAATTATTGATGTTTATTTGGTGGGGAGAGAGAGACAGACAATTTCATTGCATTTCGTGCTTTGATTGGGGGGGGGGGATTAAATTCAGAGATGAAAAGGAAATATCATTTAATGAGATTAGTTCTATATGAAGAGATTATTATTATCAGGGATGAATATAAAAATGAAAAAGATTATTCATAGATCAAGTAAAAGAGAATGTATGTTATTTTATCTTATTCATTTAGTTCATTGGAGTTAAGTGAATATTTCGAAATCTCTTCGTCCAGCCATCACTCGAAACTCAAAAGAAGAAATTATTACCTTCAGTGAATTATTGGTCTTTGAACATTTGAGGATAATAAAAATGATACTTTTGGAGATATTTGTTGCATTATGGGAAAAGGTTTAAAGTGGCGGAGGCTTGATATACCATAAACATAGAATTGGACCCCAAAAGCTCTATTCACTTGGGGAAATTTAGGAAATTGTTACTAATGACTGTGCAGGTCATTTCATAAGATTGTTTAATAATAAACTGTATAAATAGGTAACAGAACTGTGCCTTTTTTATTGTAAAACATCTGATTATAAGAGAAGTTGTGTGTGATGTAACTGAAAGAAATAGAACGATAATAATAGTAGTAGTAGTAGTAGTAGTAGTAGTAGTAGTAGTAGTAGTAGTAGTAGTGGTTGTTGTTGTTGTAATATTAGAGTACTAAGTACCATAAAACTTGTGGAAACCTTTATTTTAAGCTGTGCTAAGATAGCCGAGCAAAAGACCTTTAAATATCGATTGAGAATATGTAAATATATGAGACATTTTCTCAGGGAAATTACTGTCAGTCTCCGACCACCAACAAACTTTTCAAATCTAATATTCATTTTTTTTTCTTAAGTAAACTGAAGTCTTTGGAACTTTGGAATTTTAATAGATCTCTGCTTTGCCACCTTTAACCACCCTACCTAACCTACTCCCACCCAAAACGATAATATCGGTTTAGATAATCAAATTAGGTTTAAGATGTTAAAAATACGAAAATATCACCTTAGGTATAAAAATCATAATAAAGATTTCAATTCTCAAAAATATATTAGCGTGGATATGAAATCCTCACTATGAGTTTATATATATATATATATATATATATATATATATATATATATATATATATATATATATATATATAATCTTTTTTAAACAAAAAATATTATAAAATCAAGGGATTTATAATAAAGCAGCAAGAGGTACTCTTTATTGGTTATAACACACTACAGTCGTCTAATATAACAAAAACAAAATTGTTCTATTTTATGTAACGTAGATATACAGCCATGAACACCAACAGACCCCTCTAACAACCCTCTGATCAGTAACCAAATCTGGTCTCAACCTAAGCTTGACCAGGGTGGATAAGGCAATGGATGTTGATGACTTAGGACGATAAAGCCATGCGGACACAAGTGGGAGCTATCAGATATCAAAGCGTCTTGAACTCACGAATCCCATATTGTATCTCAAGGATATTTGTACTGAGCCATAACCGATTGATTATTATATTAAGCAATTTTGCTCTCCACTTAAGCTTGACCAGGGAGGACCAGGCAAAAGTTGATGATGACTCATGACGATAAAGACTTGCGGACACAAGTGAAAAGTATCAGATTGTGCTAGGGTCTCGAACTCACGACCTTCGTATTGCATGCCAAGGAGGTTTGTATTAGGTTGCCCTGGAGGGAATTTGACAGAGACATCCATTATCTTTCTATAGAGACTAAAAACTTGATATTGATGACATCTATGAGAAATTTTGAAGGATCTTTTTATTTTTCTTCTCTGCCGATTGTTGTGTATTTCAGCTGCTTTAAGGTAAGAATGTAGCTAATGGAGAATGATGAAACAAAAGAGACTCGAATATCCTCTTTCTTTTAATGGCAAGGGTAACGAAGACACAACATCTAGTCCTGGAGATTCTCTGATGGTAAGTTTCTTCAAATTTTATTTTTCCCACTGACGAGGAGAGGAAAAATATAACGTAATGAAGACGAATTACTAAATCCTTCGTAGCTTTTATTTCCACATTCAAGATGGCCGCTGGACTGATGATTGCCAGAAATAGATGCATATATCCCTAAGTTATGAGTAGTATCTAATATGTATTTTAAGATTCCTAAGATGAAATTGGAATGTATGTATATATACTGTTCATATATGTATATATATATATATATATATATATATATATATATATATATATATATGTATATATATATATATATATATATATATATATATATATATATATATATATATATATATATATATATATATATATACTTTCATTCTCAAAACAGAGTAAATGAAATCTTAGAAACTTGTACAAGTGGAATCTTGAATGAAAAGGCTCCGTTAATATGCATATGAATTAAAAAAAGTTATCATTAGAATTATTTTATAGAACAAATCTTCAGATGATTTGATGGATGCTGTTGTGATTAATCACTAACAAAAAATATCTCGATTGGATAATGGGACGTCGAAATGGCATCTTTCATCTCGATTGGTATATCGAAACAGGACAATTTCCACCACAAGGAATAAGAAAGGATCCATGACTTTTAGTGAGGGTCCTTTTAAGGAACATCTATACAGAGCAAAGACTCCTTCTCTCTCAGGGTCTATTTCCCTTTAAGTGTTTGTTTATGACAAATAACTATCAGGGGATCACTTGGGTTCTCTATTGATACCATCAAGCCTCCCTTCATAAAAGGTTTGTCAACAAATATGCATAGGCTAGTTAGAATTTTCGTAGAGTTCTAATTATCTTCTCATTAATGAAACTTTCGGTAATTACTTTGATTTTGTGTTGTTTTATTAAAAAAAAAAAAAACAGAACTAATTAACAAACTTAATTTATAACAGCGAATGATACATTGTAATTTTCAAATAATTCCTGATTTATGGAAAATATAGACATGGTTCAAAATCTCCTCACTAGATGGCATTGCAATTAGCTCACAACTGAGTGAGGAAAAAAAGTCAAAACACCGAAGCATTTTGTTGATTTAAATAAATGGTATTGAATTATGGACGTCAATCACAAAATCCATTAACACAACATAACCCAAAACACCAAAAAAGAAAAAGGGTTTTATAACTTTTTATTCCGTATTACTTTCGTTTTTAAACTTTATTTATATATTTTGAAAGGAAAATAATTTTCTTAATTTTAGTTCAAACATGTTATCAGATACATTTTCCTATTGAACTTTCTCTCTCTCTCTCTCTCTCTCTCTCTCTCTCTCTCTCTCTCTCTCTCTCTCTCTCTCTCTCTCTCTCTTTTGTCAACTATCATCGAACGATTTTCAAAGCTTATAGTACTCTTAAACGAAACATAATATTCGTCAATGACAATGGAATTCGACTACAAATTCATTCATTATAAAAATGTTTCCTATGCTCAAAAGTAGAAAAACAACTAAAAAAGATGTTCAAACAAAATGTTTTTCTATATATGAAATATGAGATTCCTATTTCTGGTCACGTCTTCAAGTGAAGATTTATTGCCCGTGTGTTGTGACAGAGAACCAGGAATAAACAGTTTCACGATTTGGTGGTTGGAATATGGCGGTGTTCAAGGAACTAAAACCACAGGAAGGAAAGGATATAAAAATTCTCTAGAGGAATTTGGACGATATATTTATTTGTTTTGTTGAAGACTATCAATTTTTTCTTTGAAATGTCCTTCATTTCATAATTGTTATATATATATATATATATATATATATATATATATATATACGTATATATATATATATATATATATATATATATATATATATATATATATATACGTATATATATATATATATATATATATATATATATATATATATATATATATATATATATATATATATATATATATATATATTTATGTCTAATAAGCCATTTGTATTAATACATTAAAGTCTGGATCAAAGCCCCAGGCGGAATCACAACAAAGACTATAGTATCAGACCGGCCGGGATTTGAACCCTGGTCCAGGATACCTGTATGACAGTGACCATGCCACTCGTGGCTGTGTGGCATGGTCACTGGCATACTAGCTGAGTGGCATGGTCACTGGCATACTAGCTGAGTGGCATGGTCACTGGCATACAGGTATCCTGGACCAGGGTTCAAATCCCGGCCGGTCTGATACTATAGTCTTTGAGTGATTCCGCCTGGGGCTTTGATCCCGAGGTCGTTAAGAGAATCCAGACTTTAATGTGTTAATACAAATGACTTATTTGAAATATGGAAAACACGTCTAAATGTGCAAAAATTTATCATATATATATATATATATATATATATATATATATATATATATATATATATATATATATATATATATATATAGATTTATATATATATATATACTTTATATATATATGTATATATATATATATATATATATATATATATATATATATACATATATATATAAATATACACATACATGTAAAAATATATACAACTGCCTAAAATTCATAAGAATTTTCAACATATGAATGAATGAAGGCCAAATGAATTTCTTGAAATGTAGATTCATCATCAATCAGTTTTACCTCGAAATGAATTAATTACTGAAATGTGTAAATAGAATTTCAAAATGTTATGATATTATTTCAAATTAATCGGAGAATAGAATGTTCTTAGAATGTTAGAGAACTTTTTTATGATCGTTTCTATGAAGGTCAGTATTAAGAAGTGGCTAGGAAGAAAATATACCGAAGGTTATACCAGAGAAACAATACAAAGATTCATCTTGTAGAAAAGAGAATTATCCATAGACATCCACTTCAGATACAGAGACCAAACTCATCAGAAGCTTTGAAATGCAAATCCATTCGTCTAAGTATGAATGTTTGAGATATAAAATCACTTTCGAAACTCTTCAATGCATAATAGTATTTATTCAATTTGCGAAAATATTGCACAATGAAGATCAAAGTTTGCGTTAAATGAATCTGGGTTCGACCCCAAAGGGATTAAATTCCTTCATGATCGAAACTCCTTTTTTTCTGACTTGGCCCATTGGATTCGTGGATTTTTTTTATAACACCTTGATTATCTAAGGTATGGATATATTCAAGTATATTGCATTAGTAATGACGTACATAGACATTGATTTTATTTTATACATAAGGAAAGATTAGCTATTTCAGGTGTGTTCCTATTGCAAATGTATGTATGAATTCATAGGTGTGTACGCAAGTATTAGGAATACTAATTCAGTGCATGAATAAATTAAGCTTTGTATACTATGAACAACATGAATTCTTTGGAATAAAATCAGCAAATTTCAAAATCTCATGACACAAATGGAACAAGTCCTGTCCACCTAAAATCGAGATACATAACAATGAAAAAATGCAGGTGACAACTATTGCAAAGTTATATAACATTTTTACAATGATAAAACTATGAAAGAAATTGTCAATTAATATTTTTTGTGCAACAGATTGATTCTGACGTAAGACCTTTTCGGTGTAACGAAAAGTGGACCGGAATATTTTTGTGAATTTTATAGAAACGTCTGTTATCATCAATTCACTTTCAAAATTACTTTTATCCTTTTCAAGAAACGAAGGAATTCTATTCACTGAACAGGTATTACTAATTAAGAGTAATTCTTGATAAATATTGTAGACACAAAAGCTTGAGGATTTATTTGTTGATAAATATTCTTCTGATAAATATTCTTCAGATTTAATTATTTTCAAAATTATGAAGAAATTAAATTGATTATTTACATAGAAAATTATTACAGAATATCAGGTACATTATTTCTACACTGTACCAAAGCTTTTTACCATACATTTTTGCTTTGTAATTATAAGATTACTAACTATATAAAAAACAGAAAAAAACTCGAAACTTCTTTCTCTTACTTGAGGAATTGGACTCCTCCTGTGGTTGGAGGAAGACAAGCTCTACAGTTTCTGTTTTGGAGGATAAAAGGAGTTTTAAAAGATAAATAGTGGAAAGAATTTGTAGTTTTTGAGGATTGGAGATTTTTAGATTTCAAAAATAAAGAAAAGATAGAAGCAAAGGTTTATGTTTTTTATTCCAAATGATTTTTTACCCTACTGGAATAAACAGATTTTAATTCGAGGAAAATTAACAGTTCATTTTTCAGAAGATAAAAAGTTTGTAATGTGGAAGGCAATAGTTTATTAAAAATAATTACTCTCTAGGGATAAAGGAAATTAAAATCTGGCGAATTAAATAATCTATCTTTAGGTGACTGAAAGACTATTACTGTGAAGCAAATAAATGATTTTAATTCATGTTTTGCATACGATAAAGAATATAACAGATTTTGAAAACATATTCGGGTCACTTTTCTAGTTTCCCATTTGCATAAATTTTAAGAGAAAGGTAAATATCCAATTATAAAAAGAGAGAAATAAAGTTTGAATATTCATTCACACTTAATATGATGATACAATTTCAAGGAAACGAGAGAGAGAGAGAGAGAGAGAGAGAGAGAGAGAGAGAGAGAGAGAGAGAGAGAGAGAGAGAGAGAGAGAGAGAGACTTTCTAGTCTAACATTTCCCCTTCCAATCAAAAGCTAAAGAATTGAATCAAAATCCTCCTTTTTTCTTTTGGTCTTCTCTTAGATACCTGGGGTCAATATCCCTTTCCCCTAAGGGAAGTCTTTGATCAGAAAAGACTTGATTTTCTTAGGACATCCAAGTGAAGCTTCTCTCTTCTGTGAGGAAAACGTTTGGAGAATCCTTCAATAAACGTTTTCGACTTTTCTTAACGGTGGCAAGACATTTAACTTCTATTTCTAAAGATGAAGAATAGTTTATTTTTTTCTTTCCTTTGTGTAATATAGAGGAGATTCTTTTAATTTATATTTTCTCAGATAATTTTCCAGTAATCAAATTGTTATGGATTGTCTATGATTTTCTAGAGGCCTTTAATATTTCTTTCTATTTTAGGAGACTGTTCATTTCAAAACGATATCAACCAAGAATTATTGTAATATAAAGTTTTTAATATCTAATGTTTCATACGAATTTCAACAATATCTGGATTAGATCAACAATAATGATAATAGAAAACAATGTGAAATTATATATTCTATTTTAGTATAAAGATGAATTCATACATACATACATACATACATACATACATACATACATACATACATACGTACATCCATAAGTAAATATACTGTACATATCTATATTTATTGCTATAAGTTCAATACATATCACATATCGTCCTAAATTCATGAAACAATATTTATAATATTCTCCCAGCTAACTTTAAAGAAAAATGAATTATTTAAATTCATATAAATGATGATAAAGAAAATCATCCAAAATCCACAAAAAAAAAAAAAAAAAAAAAAAGGAATAAATCTTAAATCACAGAAGAGTCGATTGAGAAATCTTGGTCTCAGAACAAAAGTACAAAATCTCCCAAATGTAATGTGTTATGTAAACGAAGATCCCATTTGGTAATATGATAACATATCAACATTTTGCATCATTCGTCCTGACATCCATTTGCTTTTCAATATTCATAATGTTCTAACAATATTGACTCTTGTATTAGAGATAAATTATTGATGTTTATTTGGTGGGGAGAGAGAGACAGACAATTTCATTGCATTTCGTGCTTTGATTGGGGGGGGGGGGATTAAATTCAGAGATGAAAAGGAAATATCATTTAATGAGATTAGTTCTATATGAAGAGATTATTATTATCAGGGATGAATATAAAAATGAAAAAGATTATTCATAGATCAAGTAAAAGAGAATGTATGTTATTTTATCTTATTCATTTAGTTCATTGGAGTTAAGTGAATATTTCGAAATCTCTTCGTCCAGCCATCACTCGAAACTCAAAAGAAGAAATTATTACCTTCAGTGAATTATTGGTCTTTGAACATTTGAGGATAATAAAAATGATACTTTTGGAGATATTTGTTGCATTATGGGAAAAGGTTTAAAGTGGCGGAGGCTTGATATACCATAAACATAGAATTGGACCCCAAAAGCTCTATTCACTTGGGGAAATTTAGGAAATTGTTACTAATGACTGTGCAGGTCATTTCATAAGATTGTTTAATAATAAACTGTATAAATAGGTAACAGAACTGTGCCTTTTTTATTGTAAAACATCTGATTATAAGAGAAGTTGTGTGTGATGTAACTGAAAGAAATAGAACGATAATAATAGTAGTAGTAGTAGTAGTAGTAGTAGTAGTAGTAGTAGTAGTAGTAGTAGTGGTTGTTGTTGTTGTAATATTAGAGTACTAAGTACCATAAAACTTGTGGAAACCTTTATTTTAAGCTGTGCTAAGATAGCCGAGCAAAAGACCTTTAAATATCGATTGAGAATATGTAAATATATGAGACATTTTCTCAGGGAAATTACTGTCAGTCTCCGACCACCAACAAACTTTTCAAATCTAATATTCATTTTTTTTTCTTAAGTAAACTGAAGTCTTTGGAACTTTGGAATTTTAATAGATCTCTGCTTTGCCACCTTTAACCACCCTACCTAACCTACTCCCACCCAAAACGATAATATCGGTTTAGATAATCAAATTAGGTTTAAGATGTTAAAAATACGAAAATATCACCTTAGGTATAAAAATCATAATAAAGATTTCAATTCTCAAAAATATATTAGCGTGGATATGAAATCCTCACTATGAGTTTATATATATATATATATATATATATATATATATATATATATATATATATATATATATATATATATATATATATATATAATCTTTTTTAAACAAAAAATATTATAAAATCAAGGGATTTATAATAAAGCAGCAAGAGGTACTCTTTATTGGTTATAACACACTACAGTCGTCTAATATAACAAAAACAAAATTGTTCTATTTTATGTAACGTAGATATACAGCCATGAACACCAACAGACCCCTCTAACAACCCTCTGATCAGTAACCAAATCTGGTCTCAACCTAAGCTTGACCAGGGTGGATAAGGCAATGGATGTTGATGACTTAGGACGATAAAGCCATGCGGACACAAGTGGGAGCTATCAGATATCAAAGCGTCTTGAACTCACGAATCCCATATTGTATCTCAAGGATATTTGTACTGAGCCATAACCGATTGATTATTATATTAAGCAATTTTGCTCTCCACTTAAGCTTGACCAGGGAGGACCAGGCAAAAGTTGATGATGACTCATGACGATAAAGACTTGCGGACACAAGTGAAAAGTATCAGATTGTGCTAGGGTCTCGAACTCACGACCTTCGTATTGCATGCCAAGGAGGTTTGTATTAGGTTGCCCTGGAGGGAATTTGACAGAGACATCCATTATCTTTCTATAGAGACTAAAAACTTGATATTGATGACATCTATGAGAAATTTTGAAGGATCTTTTTATTTTTCTTCTCTGCCGATTGTTGTGTATTTCAGCTGCTTTAAGGTAAGAATGTAGCTAATGGAGAATGATGAAACAAAAGAGACTCGAATATCCTCTTTCTTTTAATGGCAAGGGTAACGAAGACACAACATCTAGTCCTGGAGATTCTCTGATGGTAAGTTTCTTCAAATTTTATTTTTCCCACTGACGAGGAGAGGAAAAATATAACGTAATGAAGACGAATTACTAAATCCTTCGTAGCTTTTATTTCCACATTCAAGATGGCCGCTGGACTGATGATTGCCAGAAATAGATGCATATATCCCTAAGTTATGAGTAGTATCTAATATGTATTTTAAGATTCCTAAGATGAAATTGGAATGTATGTATATATACTGTTCATATATGTATATATATATATATATATATATATATATATATATATATATATATATGTATATATATATATATATATATATATATATATATATATATATATATATATATATATATATATATATATACTTTCATTCTCAAAACAGAGTAAATGAAATCTTAGAAACTTGTACAAGTGGAATCTTGAATGAAAAGGCTCCGTTAATATGCATATGAATTAAAAAAAGTTATCATTAGAATTATTTTATAGAACAAATCTTCAGATGATTTGATGGATGCTGTTGTGATTAATCACTAACAAAAAATATCTCGATTGGATAATGGGACGTCGAAATGGCATCTTTCATCTCGATTGGTATATCGAAACAGGACAATTTCCACCACAAGGAATAAGAAAGGATCCATGACTTTTAGTGAGGGTCCTTTTAAGGAACATCTATACAGAGCAAAGACTCCTTCTCTCTCAGGGTCTATTTCCCTTTAAGTGTTTGTTTATGACAAATAACTATCAGGGGATCACTTGGGTTCTCTATTGATACCATCAAGCCTCCCTTCATAAAAGGTTTGTCAACAAATATGCATAGGCTAGTTAGAATTTTCGTAGAGTTCTAATTATCTTCTCATTAATGAAACTTTCGGTAATTACTTTGATTTTGTGTTGTTTTATTAAAAAAAAAAAAAACAGAACTAATTAACAAACTTAATTTATAACAGCGAATGATACATTGTAATTTTCAAATAATTCCTGATTTATGGAAAATATAGACATGGTTCAAAATCTCCTCACTAGATGGCATTGCAATTAGCTCACAACTGAGTGAGGAAAAAAAGTCAAAACACCGAAGCATTTTGTTGATTTAAATAAATGGTATTGAATTATGGACGTCAATCACAAAATCCATTAACACAACATAACCCAAAACACCAAAAAAGAAAAAGGGTTTTATAACTTTTTATTCCGTATTACTTTCGTTTTTAAACTTTATTTATATATTTTGAAAGGAAAATAATTTTCTTAATTTTAGTTCAAACATGTTATCAGATACATTTTCCTATTGAACTTTCTCTCTCTCTCTCTCTCTCTCTCTCTCTCTCTCTCTCTCTCTCTCTCTCTCTCTCTCTCTCTCTCTCTCTTTTGTCAACTATCATCGAACGATTTTCAAAGCTTATAGTACTCTTAAACGAAACATAATATTCGTCAATGACAATGGAATTCGACTACAAATTCATTCATTATAAAAATGTTTCCTATGCTCAAAAGTAGAAAAACAACTAAAAAAGATGTTCAAACAAAATGTTTTTCTATATATGAAATATGAGATTCCTATTTCTGGTCACGTCTTCAAGTGAAGATTTATTGCCCGTGTGTTGTGACAGAGAACCAGGAATAAACAGTTTCACGATTTGGTGGTTGGAATATGGCGGTGTTCAAGGAACTAAAACCACAGGAAGGAAAGGATATAAAAATTCTCTAGAGGAATTTGGACGATATATTTATTTGTTTTGTTGAAGACTATCAATTTTTTCTTTGAAATGTCCTTCATTTCATAATTGTTATATATATATATATATATATATATATATATATATACGTATATATATATATATATATATATATATATATATATATATATACGTATATATATATATATATATATATATATATATATATATATATATATATATATATATATATATATATATTTATGTCTAATAAGCCATTTGTATTAATACATTAAAGTCTGGATCAAAGCCCCAGGCGGAATCACAACAAAGACTATAGTATCAGACCGGCCGGGATTTGAACCCTGGTCCAGGATACCTGTATGACAGTGACCATGCCACTCGTGGCTGTGTGGCATGGTCACTGGCATACTAGCTGAGTGGCATGGTCACTGGCATACAGGTATCCTGGACCAGGGTTCAAATCCCGGCCGGTCTGATACTATAGTCTTTGAGTGATTCCGCCTGGGGCTTTGATCCCGAGGTCGTTAAGAGAATCCAGACTTTAATGTGTTAATACAAATGACTTATTTGAAATATGGAAAACACGTCTAAATGTGCAAAAATTTATCATATATATATATATATATATATATATATATATATATATATATATATATATATATATATATATAGATTTATATATATATATATACTTTATATATATATGTATATATATATATATATATATATATATATATATATATACATATATATATAAATATACACATACATGTAAAAATATATACAACTGCCTAAAATTCATAAGAATTTTCAACATATGAATGAATGAAGGCCAAATGAATTTCTTGAAATGTAGATTCATCATCAATCAGTTTTACCTCGAAATGAATTAATTACTGAAATGTGTAAATAGAATTTCAAAATGTTATGATATTATTTCAAATTAATCGGAGAATAGAATGTTCTTAGAATGTTAGAGAACTTTTTTATGATCGTTTCTATGAAGGTCAGTATTAAGAAGTGGCTAGGAAGAAAATATACCGAAGGTTATACCAGAGAAACAATACAAAGATTCATCTTGTAGAAAAGAGAATTATCCATAGACATCCACTTCAGATACAGAGACCAAACTCATCAGAAGCTTTGAAATGCAAATCCATTCGTCTAAGTATGAATGTTTGAGATATAAAATCACTTTCGAAACTCTTCAATGCATAATAGTATTTATTCAATTTGCGAAAATATTGCACAATGAAGATCAAAGTTTGCGTTAAATGAATCTGGGTTCGACCCCAAAGGGATTAAATTCCTTCATGATCGAAACTCCTTTTTTTCTGACTTGGCCCATTGGATTCGTGGATTTTTTTTATAACACCTTGATTATCTAAGGTATGGATATATTCAAGTATATTGCATTAGTAATGACGTACATAGACATTGATTTTATTTTATACATAAGGAAAGATTAGCTATTTCAGGTGTGTTCCTATTGCAAATGTATGTATGAATTCATAGGTGTGTACGCAAGTATTAGGAATACTAATTCAGTGCATGAATAAATTAAGCTTTGTATACTATGAACAACATGAATTCTTTGGAATAAAATCAGCAAATTTCAAAATCTCATGACACAAATGGAACAAGTCCTGTCCACCTAAAATCGAGATACATAACAATGAAAAAATGCAGGTGACAACTATTGCAAAGTTATATAACATTTTTACAATGATAAAACTATGAAAGAAATTGTCAATTAATATTTTTTGTGCAACAGATTGATTCTGACGTAAGACCTTTTCGGTGTAACGAAAAGTGGACCGGAATATTTTTGTGAATTTTATAGAAACGTCTGTTATCATCAATTCACTTTCAAAATTACTTTTATCCTTTTCAAGAAACGAAGGAATTCTATTCACTGAACAGGTATTACTAATTAAGAGTAATTCTTGATAAATATTGTAGACACAAAAGCTTGAGGATTTATTTGTTGATAAATATTCTTCTGATAAATATTCTTCAGATTTAATTATTTTCAAAATTATGAAGAAATTAAATTGATTATTTACATAGAAAATTATTACAGAATATCAGGTACATTATTTCTACACTGTACCAAAGCTTTTTACCATACATTTTTGCTTTGTAATTATAAGATTACTAACTATATAAAAAACAGAAAAAAACTCGAAACTTCTTTCTCTTACTTGAGGAATTGGACTCCTCCTGTGGTTGGAGGAAGACAAGCTCTACAGTTTCTGTTTTGGAGGATAAAAGGAGTTTTAAAAGATAAATAGTGGAAAGAATTTGTAGTTTTTGAGGATTGGAGATTTTTAGATTTCAAAAATAAAGAAAAGATAGAAGCAAAGGTTTATGTTTTTTATTCCAAATGATTTTTTACCCTACTGGAATAAACAGATTTTAATTCGAGGAAAATTAACAGTTCATTTTTCAGAAGATAAAAAGTTTGTAATGTGGAAGGCAATAGTTTATTAAAAATAATTACTCTCTAGGGATAAAGGAAATTAAAATCTGGCGAATTAAATAATCTATCTTTAGGTGACTGAAAGACTATTACTGTGAAGCAAATAAATGATTTTAATTCATGTTTTGCATACGATAAAGAATATAACAGATTTTGAAAACATATTCGGGTCACTTTTCTAGTTTCCCATTTGCATAAATTTTAAGAGAAAGGTAAATATCCAATTATAAAAAGAGAGAAATAAAGTTTGAATATTCATTCACACTTAATATGATGATACAATTTCAAGGAAACGAGAGAGAGAGAGAGAGAGAGAGAGAGAGAGAGAGAGAGAGAGAGAGAGAGAGAGAGAGAGAGAGAGAGAGAGAGACTTTCTAGTCTAACATTTCCCCTTCCAATCAAAAGCTAAAGAATTGAATCAAAATCCTCCTTTTTTCTTTTGGTCTTCTCTTAGATACCTGGGGTCAATATCCCTTTCCCCTAAGGGAAGTCTTTGATCAGAAAAGACTTGATTTTCTTAGGACATCCAAGTGAAGCTTCTCTCTTCTGTGAGGAAAACGTTTGGAGAATCCTTCAATAAACGTTTTCGACTTTTCTTAACGGTGGCAAGACATTTAACTTCTATTTCTAAAGATGAAGAATAGTTTATTTTTTTCTTTCCTTTGTGTAATATAGAGGAGATTCTTTTAATTTATATTTTCTCAGATAATTTTCCAGTAATCAAATTGTTATGGATTGTCTATGATTTTCTAGAGGCCTTTAATATTTCTTTCTATTTTAGGAGACTGTTCATTTCAAAACGATATCAACCAAGAATTATTGTAATATAAAGTTTTTAATATCTAATGTTTCATACGAATTTCAACAATATCTGGATTAGATCAACAATAATGATAATAGAAAACAATGTGAAATTATATATTCTATTTTAGTATAAAGATGAATTCATACATACATACATACATACATACATACATACATACATACATACATACGTACATCCATAAGTAAATATACTGTACATATCTATATTTATTGCTATAAGTTCAATACATATCACATATCGTCCTAAATTCATGAAACAATATTTATAATATTCTCCCAGCTAACTTTAAAGAAAAATGAATTATTTAAATTCATATAAATGATGATAAAGAAAATCATCCAAAATCCACAAAAAAAAAAAAAAAAAAAAAAAGGAATAAATCTTAAATCACAGAAGAGTCGATTGAGAAATCTTGGTCTCAGAACAAAAGTACAAAATCTCCCAAATGTAATGTGTTATGTAAACGAAGATCCCATTTGGTAATATGATAACATATCAACATTTTGCATCATTCGTCCTGACATCCATTTGCTTTTCAATATTCATAATGTTCTAACAATATTGACTCTTGTATTAGAGATAAATTATTGATGTTTATTTGGTGGGGAGAGAGAGACAGACAATTTCATTGCATTTCGTGCTTTGATTGGGGGGGGGGGGGATTAAATTCAGAGATGAAAAGGAAATATCATTTAATGAGATTAGTTCTATATGAAGAGATTATTATTATCAGGGATGAATATAAAAATGAAAAAGATTATTCATAGATCAAGTAAAAGAGAATGTATGTTATTTTATCTTATTCATTTAGTTCATTGGAGTTAAGTGAATATTTCGAAATCTCTTCGTCCAGCCATCACTCGAAACTCAAAAGAAGAAATTATTACCTTCAGTGAATTATTGGTCTTTGAACATTTGAGGATAATAAAAATGATACTTTTGGAGATATTTGTTGCATTATGGGAAAAGGTTTAAAGTGGCGGAGGCTTGATATACCATAAACATAGAATTGGACCCCAAAAGCTCTATTCACTTGGGGAAATTTAGGAAATTGTTACTAATGACTGTGCAGGTCATTTCATAAGATTGTTTAATAATAAACTGTATAAATAGGTAACAGAACTGTGCCTTTTTTATTGTAAAACATCTGATTATAAGAGAAGTTGTGTGTGATGTAACTGAAAGAAATAGAACGATAATAATAGTAGTAGTAGTAGTAGTAGTAGTAGTAGTAGTAGTAGTAGTAGTAGTAGTGGTTGTTGTTGTTGTAATATTAGAGTACTAAGTACCATAAAACTTGTGGAAACCTTTATTTTAAGCTGTGCTAAGATAGCCGAGCAAAAGACCTTTAAATATCGATTGAGAATATGTAAATATATGAGACATTTTCTCAGGGAAATTACTGTCAGTCTCCGACCACCAACAAACTTTTCAAATCTAATATTCATTTTTTTTTCTTAAGTAAACTGAAGTCTTTGGAACTTTGGAATTTTAATAGATCTCTGCTTTGCCACCTTTAACCACCCTACCTAACCTACTCCCACCCAAAACGATAATATCGGTTTAGATAATCAAATTAGGTTTAAGATGTTAAAAATACGAAAATATCACCTTAGGTATAAAAATCATAATAAAGATTTCAATTCTCAAAAATATATTAGCGTGGATATGAAATCCTCACTATGAGTTTATATATATATATATATATATATATATATATATATATATATATATATATATATATATATATATATATATATATATATATATAATCTTTTTTAAACAAAAAATATTATAAAATCAAGGGATTTATAATAAAGCAGCAAGAGGTACTCTTTATTGGTTATAACACACTACAGTCGTCTAATATAACAAAAACAAAATTGTTCTATTTTATGTAACGTAGATATACAGCCATGAACACCAACAGACCCCTCTAACAACCCTCTGATCAGTAACCAAATCTGGTCTCAACCTAAGCTTGACCAGGGTGGATAAGGCAATGGATGTTGATGACTTAGGACGATAAAGCCATGCGGACACAAGTGGGAGCTATCAGATATCAAAGCGTCTTGAACTCACGAATCCCATATTGTATCTCAAGGATATTTGTACTGAGCCATAACCGATTGATTATTATATTAAGCAATTTTGCTCTCCACTTAAGCTTGACCAGGGAGGACCAGGCAAAAGTTGATGATGACTCATGACGATAAAGACTTGCGGACACAAGTGAAAAGTATCAGATTGTGCTAGGGTCTCGAACTCACGACCTTCGTATTGCATGCCAAGGAGGTTTGTATTAGGTTGCCCTGGAGGGAATTTGACAGAGACATCCATTATCTTTCTATAGAGACTAAAAACTTGATATTGATGACATCTATGAGAAATTTTGAAGGATCTTTTTATTTTTCTTCTCTGCCGATTGTTGTGTATTTCAGCTGCTTTAAGGTAAGAATGTAGCTAATGGAGAATGATGAAACAAAAGAGACTCGAATATCCTCTTTCTTTTAATGGCAAGGGTAACGAAGACACAACATCTAGTCCTGGAGATTCTCTGATGGTAAGTTTCTTCAAATTTTATTTTTCCCACTGACGAGGAGAGGAAAAATATAACGTAATGAAGACGAATTACTAAATCCTTCGTAGCTTTTATTTCCACATTCAAGATGGCCGCTGGACTGATGATTGCCAGAAATAGATGCATATATCCCTAAGTTATGAGTAGTATCTAATATGTATTTTAAGATTCCTAAGATGAAATTGGAATGTATGTATATATACTGTTCATATATGTATATATATATATATATATATATATATATATATATATATATATATATGTATATATATATATATATATATATATATATATATATATATATATATATATATATATATATATATATACTTTCATTCTCAAAACAGAGTAAATGAAATCTTAGAAACTTGTACAAGTGGAATCTTGAATGAAAAGGCTCCGTTAATATGCATATGAATTAAAAAAAGTTATCATTAGAATTATTTTATAGAACAAATCTTCAGATGATTTGATGGATGCTGTTGTGATTAATCACTAACAAAAAATATCTCGATTGGATAATGGGACGTCGAAATGGCATCTTTCATCTCGATTGGTATATCGAAACAGGACAATTTCCACCACAAGGAATAAGAAAGGATCCATGACTTTTAGTGAGGGTCCTTTTAAGGAACATCTATACAGAGCAAAGACTCCTTCTCTCTCAGGGTCTATTTCCCTTTAAGTGTTTGTTTATGACAAATAACTATCAGGGGATCACTTGGGTTCTCTATTGATACCATCAAGCCTCCCTTCATAAAAGGTTTGTCAACAAATATGCATAGGCTAGTTAGAATTTTCGTAGAGTTCTAATTATCTTCTCATTAATGAAACTTTCGGTAATTACTTTGATTTTGTGTTGTTTTATTAAAAAAAAAAAAAACAGAACTAATTAACAAACTTAATTTATAACAGCGAATGATACATTGTAATTTTCAAATAATTCCTGATTTATGGAAAATATAGACATGGTTTCAAAATCTCCTCACTAGATGGCATTGCAATTAGCTCACAACTGAGTGAGGAAAAAAAGTCAAAACACCGAAGCATTTTGTTGATTTAAATAAATGGTATTGAATTATGGACGTCAATCACAAAATCCATTAACACAACATAACCCAAAACACCAAAAAAGAAAAAGGGTTTTATAACTTTTTATTCCGTATTACTTTCGTTTTTAAACTTTATTTATATATTTTGAAAGGAAAATAATTTTCTTAATTTTAGTTCAAACATGTTATCAGATACATTTTCCTATTGAACTTTCTCTCTCTCTCTCTCTCTCTCTCTCTCTCTCTCTCTCTCTCTCTCTCTCTCTCTCTCTCTCTCTCTCTCTTTTGTCAACTATCATCGAACGATTTTCAAAGCTTATAGTACTCTTAAACGAAACATAATATTCGTCAATGACAATGGAATTCGACTACAAATTCATTCATTATAAAAATGTTTCCTATGCTCAAAAGTAGAAAAACAACTAAAAAAGATGTTCAAACAAAATGTTTTTCTATATATGAAATATGAGATTCCTATTTCTGGTCACGTCTTCAAGTGAAGATTTATTGCCCGTGTGTTGTGACAGAGAACCAGGAATAAACAGTTTCACGATTTGGTGGTTGGAATATGGCGGTGTTCAAGGAACTAAAACCACAGGAAGGAAAGGATATAAAAATTCTCTAGAGGAATTTGGACGATATATTTATTTGTTTTGTTGAAGACTATCAATTTTTTCTTTGAAATGTCCTTCATTTCATAATTGTTATATACGTATATATATATATATATATATATATATATACGTATATATATATATATATATATATATATATATATATATATATACGTATATATATATATCTAATAAGCCATTTGTATTAATACATTAAAGTCTGGATCAAAGCCCCAGGCGGAATCACAACAAAGACTATAGTATCAGACCGGCCGGGATTTGAACCCTGGTCCAGGATACCTGTATGACAGTGACCATGCCACTCGTGGCTGTTTGGCATGGTCACTGGCATACTAGCTGAGTGGCATGGTCACTGGCATACAGGTATCCTGGACCAGGGTTCAAATCCCGGCCGGTCTGATACTATAGTCTTTGTTGTGATTCCGCCTGGGGCTTTGATCCCGAGGTCGTTAAGAGAATCCAGACATTAATGTATCAAAAATATATATGGCTTATTTGAATATGAAAAACACGTAAAAATGTGCAAAATTTATCATTAATTGAATGCCAAGTAACAAACTACCAATTAGCTACGATGGTGAAGATGGGTTGATTTTAATTCTAAGTACAAAATACCTGAATTCGACAGGTATAAGTACAGAAGAATTGTCATTGACTTTTATCTTTCTTCGTGGCCAAGTGGGTTAGTCACTGTGTGTACAAGCTTGCCGACCAGGGTTCGATTCCCGGCCGGAGCCAAGCGCTTGTCTTTGTGTGATTTCGCCTGGGGCTCTGATCCCGAGGTCGTTAAGAGAATCCAGACATTAATGTATCAAAAATATATATGGCTTATTTGAATATGAAAAACACGTAAAAATGTGCAAAATTTATCATTAATTGAATGCCAAGTAACAAACTACTAATTAGCTACAATGGTGAAGATGGGTTGATTTCAATTCTAAGTACAAAATACCTGAATTTGACAGGTATAAGTACAGAAGAATTGTCATTGACTTTTATCTTTCTTCGTGGCCAAATGGGTTAGTCACTGTCTGTACAAGCTTGCCAACCAGGGTTCGATTCCCGGCCGGAGCCAAGCTCTTTTCTTTGTGTGATTTCGCCTGGGGCTCTGATCCCGAGGTCGTTAAGAGAATCCAGACATTAATGTATCAAAAATATATATGGCTTATTTGAATATGAAAAACACGTAAAAATGTGCAAAATTTATCATTAATTGAATGCCAAGTAACAAACTACCAATTAGCTACGATGGTGAAGATGGGTTGATTTCAATTCTAAGTACAAAATACCTGAATTCGACAGGTATAAGTACAGAAGAATTGTCATTGACTTTTATCTTTCTTCGTGGCCAAGTGGGTTAGTCACTGTCTGTACAAGCTTGCCGACCAGGGTTCGATTCCCGGCCGGAGCCAAGCTCTTGTCTTTGTGTGATTTCGCCTGGGGCTCTGATCCCGAGGGCGTTAAGAGAATCCAGACATTAATGTATCAAAAATATATATGGCTTATTTGAATATGAAAAACACGTAAAAATGTGCAAAATTTATCATTAATTGAATGCCAAGTAACAAACTACCAATTAGCTAAGATGGTGAAGATGGGTTGATTTCATTTCTAAGTACAAAATACCTGAATTCCACAGGTATAAGTACAAAAGAATTGTCATTGACTTTTATCTTTCTTCGTGGCCAAGTGGGTTAGTCACTGTCTGTACAAGCTTGCCGACCAGGGTTCGATTCCCGGCCGGAGCCAAGCTCTTGTCTTTGTGTGATTTCGCCTGGGGCTCTGATCCCGAGGTCGTTAAGAGAATCCAGACATTAATGTATCAAAAATATATATGGCTTATTTGAATATGAAAAACACGTAAAAATGTGCAAAACTTATCATTAATTGAATGCCAAGTAACAAACTACCAATTAGCTACGATGGTGAAGATAGGTTGATTTCAATTCTAAGTACAAAATACCTGAATTCGACAGGTATAAGTACAGAAGAATTGTCATTGACTTTATCTTTCTTCGTGGCCAAGTGGGTTAGTCACTGTCTGTACAAGCTTGCCAACCAGGGTTCGATTCCCGGCCGGAGCCAAGCTCTTGTCTTTGTGTGATTTCGCCTGGGGCTCTGATCCCGAGGTCGTTAAGAGAATCCAGACTTTAATGTATCAAAAATATATATGGCTTATTTGAATATGAAAAACACGTAAAAATGTGCAAAATTTATCATTAATTGAATGCCAAGTAACAAACTACCAATTAGCTACGATGGTGAAGATAGGTTGATTTCATTTCTAAGTACAAAATACCTGAATTCCACAGGTATAAGTACAGAAGAATTGTCATTGACTTTTATCTTTCTTCGTGGCCAAGTGGGTTAGTCACTGTCTGTACAAGCTTGCCGACCAGGGTTCGATTCCCGGCCGGAGCCAAGCTCTTGTCTTTGTGTGATTTCGCCTGGGGCTCTGATCCCGAGGTCGTTAAGAGAATCCAGACATTAATGTATCAAAAATATATATGGCTTATTTGAATATGAAAAACACATAAAAATGTGCAAAATTTATCATTAATTGAATGCCAAGTAACAAACTACCAATTAGCTACGATGGTGAAGATGGGTTGATTTCAATTCTAAGTACAAAATACCTGAATTCGACAGGTATAAGTACAGAAGAATTGTCATTGACTTTTATCTTTCTTCGTGGCCAAGTGGGTTAGTCACTGTCTGTACAAGCTTGCCGACCAGGGTTCGATTCCCGGCCGGAGCCCAGCTCTTGTCTTTGTGTGATTTCGCCTGGGGCTCTGATCCCGAGGTCGTTAAGAGAATGCAGACATTAATGTATCAAAAATATATATGGCTTATTTGAATATGAAAAACACGTAAAAATGTGCAAAATTTATCATTAATTGAATGCCAAGTAACAAACTACCAATTAGCTACGATGGTGAAGATGGGTTGATTTCAATTCTAAGTACAAAATACCTGAATTCGACAGGTATAAGTACAGAAGAATTGTCATTGACTTTTATCTTTCTTCGTGGCCAAGTGGGTTAGTCACTGATTGTACAAGCTTGCCGACCAGGGTTCGATTCCCGGCCGGAGCCAAGCTCTTGTCTTTGTGTGATTTCGCCTGGGGCTCTGATCCCGAGGTCGTTAAGAGAATCCAGACATTAATGTATCAAAAATATATATGGCTTATTTGAATATGTAAAACACGTAAAAATGTGCAAAATTTATCATTAATTGAATGCCAAGTAGCAAACTACCAATTAGCTACGATGGTGAAGATGGGTTGATTTCAATTCTAAGTACAAAATACCTGAATTCGACAGGTATAAGTACAGAAGAATTGTCATTGACTTTTATCTTTCTTCGTGGCCAAGTGGGTTAGTCACTGTCTGTACAAGCTTGCCGACCAGGGTTCGATTCCCGGCCGGAGCCAAGCTCTTGTCTTTGTGTGATTTCGCCTGGGGCTCTGATCCCGAGGTCGTTAAGAGAATCCAGACATTAATGTATCAAAAATATATATGGCTTATTTGAATATGAAAAACACGTAAAAATGTGGAAAATTTATCATTAATTGAATGCCAAGTAACAAACTACCAATTAGCTACGATGGTGAAGATGGGTTGATTTCAATTCTAAGTACAAAATATCTGAATTCGACAGGTATAAGTACAGAAGAATTGTCATTGACTTTTATCTTTCTTCGTGGCCAAGTGGGTTAGTCACTGTCTGTACAAGCTTGCCGACCAGGGTTCCATTCCCGGCCGGAGCCAAGCTCTTGTCTTTGTGTGATTTCGCCTAGGGCTCTGATCCCGAGGTCGTTAAAAGAATCCAGACATTAATGTATCAAAAATATATATGGCTTATTTGAATATGAAAAACACGTAAAAATGAGCAAAATTTATCATTAATTGAATGCCAAGTAACAAACTACCAATTAGCTACGATGGTGAAGATGGGTTGATTTCAATTCTAAGTACAAAATACCTGAATTCGACAGGTATAAGTACAGAAGAATTGTCATTGACTTTTATCTTTCTTCGTGGCCAAGTGGGTTTGTCACTGTCTGTACAAGCTTGCCGACCAGGGTTCGATTCCCGGCCGGAGCCAAGCTCTTTTCTTTGTGTGATTTCACCTGGGGCTCTGATCCCGAGGTCGTTAAGAGAATCCAGACATTAATGTATCAAAAATATATATGGCTTATTTGAATATGAAAAACACGTAAAAATGTGCAAAATTTATCATTAATTGAATGCCAAGTAACAAACTACCAATTAGCTACGAAGGTGAAGATGGGTTGATTTCAATTCTAAGTACAAAATACCTGAATTCGACAGGTATAAGTACAGAAGAATTGTCATTGACTTTTATCTTTCTTCGTGGCCAAGTGGGTTAGTCACTGTCTGTACAAGCTTGCCGACCAGGGTTCGATTCCCGGCCGGAGCCAAGCTCTTGTCTTTGTGTGATTTCGCCTGGGGCTCTGATCCCGAGGTCGTTAAGAGAATCCAGACATTAATGTATCAAAAATATATATGGCTTATTTGAATATGAAAAACACGTAAAAATGTGCAAAATTTATCATTAATTGAATACCAAGTAACAAACTACCAATTAGCTAAGATGGTGAAGATGGGTTGATTTCAATTCTAAGTACAAAATACCTGAATTCGACAGGTATAAGTACAGAAGAATTGTCATTGACTTTTATCTTTCTTCGTGGCCAAGTGGGTTAGTCACTGTCTGTACAAGCTTGCCGACCAGGGTTCGATTCCCGGCTGGAGCCAAGCTCTTGTCTTTGTGTGATTTCGCCTGGGGCTCTGATCCCGAGGTCGTTAAGAGAATCCAGACATTAATGTATCAAAAATATATATATGGCTTATTTGAATATGAAAAACACGTAAAAATGTGGAAAATTTTTCATTAATTGAATGCCAAGTAACAAACTACCAATTAGCTACGATGGTGAAGATGGGTTGATTTCAATTCTAAGTACAAAATACCTGAATTCCACAGGTATAAGTACAGAAGAATTGTTATTGACTTTTATCTTTCTTCGTGGCCAAGTGGGTTAGTCACTGTCTGTACAAGCTTGCCGACCAGGGTTCGATTCCCGGCCGGAGCCAAGCTCTTGTCTTTGTGTGATTTCGCCTGGGGCTCTGATCCCGAGGTCGTTAAGATAATCCAGACTTTAATGTATCAAAAATATATATGGCTTATTTGAATATGAAAAACACGTAAAAATGTGCAAAATTTATCATTAATTGAATGCCAAGTAACAAACTACCAATTAGCTACGATGGTGAAGATAGGTTGATTTCATTTCTAAGTACAAAATACCTGAATTCCACAGGTATAAGTACAGAAGAATTGTCATTGACTTTTATCTTTCTTCGTGGCCAAGTGGGTTAGTCACTGTCTGTACAAGCTTGCCGACCAGGGTTCGATTCCCGGCCGGAGCCAAGCTCTTGTCTTTGTGTGATTTCGCCTGGGGCTCTGATCCCGAGGTCGTTAAGAGAATCCAGACTTTAATGTATCAAAAATATATATGGCTTATTTGAATATGAAAAACACGTAAAAATGTGCAAAATTTATCATTAATTGAATGCCAAGTAACAAACTACTAATTAGCTACAATGGTGAAGATGGGTTGATTTCAATTCTAGGTACAAAATACCTGAATTTGACAGGTATAAGTACAGAAGAATTGTCATTGACTTTTATCTTTCTTCATGGCCAAGTGGGTTAGTCACTGTCTGTACAAGCTTGCCAACCAGGGTTCGATTCCCGGCCGGAGCCAAGCTCTTTTCTTTGTGTGATTTCGCCTGGGGCTCTGATCCCGAGGTCGTTAAGAGAATCCAGACTTTAATGTATCAAAAATATATATGGCTTATTTGAATATGAAAAACACGTAAAAATGTGCAAAATTTATCATTAATTGAATGCCAAGTAACAAACTACCAATTAGCTACGATGGTGAAGATAGGTTGATTTCATTTCTAAGTACAAAATACCTGAATTCCACAGGTATAAGTACAGAAGAATTGTCATTGACTTTTATCTTTCTTCGTGGCCAAGTGGGTTAGTCACTGTCTGTACAAGCTTGCCGACCAGGGTTCGATTCCCGGCCGGAGCCAAGCTCTTGTCTTTGTGTGATTTCGCCTGGGGCTCTGATCCCGAGGTCGTTAAGAGAATCCAGACATTAATGTATCAAAAATATATATGGCTTATTTGAATATGAAAAACACATAAAAATGTGCAAAATTTATCATTAATTGAATGCCAAGTAACAAACTACCAATTAGCTACGATGGTGAAGATGGGTTGATTTCAATTCTAAGTACAAAATACCTGAATTCGACAGGTATAAGTACAGAAGAATTGTCATTGACTTTTATCTTTCTTCGTGGCCAAGTGGGTTAGTCACTGTCTGTACAAGCTTGCCGACCAGGGTTCGATTCCCGGCCGGAGCCCAGCTCTTGTCTTTGTGTGATTTCGCCTGGGGCTCTGATCCCGAGGTCGTTAAGAGAATGCAGACATTAATGTATCAAAAATATATATGGCTTATTTGAATATGAAAAACACGTAAAAATGTGCAAAATTTATCATTAATTGAATGCCAAGTAACAAACTACCAATTAGCTACGATGGTGAAGATGGGTTGATTTCAATTCTAAGTACAAAATACCTGAATTCGACAGGTATAAGTACAGAAGAATTGTCATTGACTTTTATCTTTCTTCGTGGCCAAGTGGGTTAGTCACTGATTGTACAAGCTTGCCGACCAGGGTTCGATTCCCGGCCGGAGCCAAGATCTTGTCTTTGTGTGATTTCGCCTGGGGCTCTGATCCCGAGGTCGTTAAGAGAATCCAGACATTAATGTATCAAAAATATATATGGCTTATTTGAATATGTAAAACACGTAAAAATGTGCAAAATTTATCATTAATTGAATGCCAAGTAACAAACTACCAATTAGCTACGATGGTGAAGATGGGTTGATTTCAATTCTAAGTACAAAATACCTGAATTCGACAGGTATAAGTACAGAAGAATTGTCATTGACTTTTATCTTTCTTCGTGGCCAAGTGGGTTAGTCACTGTCTGTACAAGCTTGCCGACCAGGGTTCGATTCCCAGCCGGAGCCAAGCTCTTGTCTTTGTGTGATTTCGCCTGGGGCTCTGATCCCGAGGTCGTTAAGAGAATCCAGACATTAATGTATCAAAAATATATATGGCTTATTTGAATATGAAAAACACATAAAAATGTGCAAAATTTATCATTAATTGAATGCCAAGTAACAAACTACCAATTAGCTACGATGGTGAAGATGGGTTGATTTCAATTCTAAGTACAAAATATCTGAATTCGACAGGTATAAGTACAGAAGAATTGTCATTGACTTTTATCTTTCTTCGTGGCCAAGTGGGTTAGTCACTATCTGTACAAGCTTGCCGACCAGGGTTCGATTCCCGGCCGGAGCCAAGCTCTTGTCTTTGTGTGATTTCGCCTAGGGCTCTGATCCCGAGGTCGTTAAAAGAATCCAGACATTAATGTATCAAAAATATATATGGCTTATTTGAATATGAAAAAACACGTAAAAATGAGCAAAATTTATCATTAATTGAATGCCAAGTAACAAACTACCAATTAGCTACGATGGTGAAGATGGGTTGATTTCAATTCTAAGTACAAAATACCTGAATTCGACAGGTATAAGTACAGAAGAATTGTCATTGACTTTTATCTTTCTTCGTGGCCAAGTGGGTTTGTCACTGTCTGTACAAGCTTGCCGACCAGGGTTCGATTCCCGGCCGGAGCCAAGCTCTTTTCTTTGTGTGATTTCGCCTGGGGCTCTGATCCCGAGGTCGTTAAGAGAATCCAGACATTAATGTATCAAAAATATATATGGCTTATTTGAATATGAAAAACACGTAAAAATGTGCAAAATTTATCATTAATTGAATGCCAAGTAACAAACTACCAATTAGCTACGATGGTGAAGATGGGTTGATTTCAATTCTAAGTACAAAATACCTGAATTCGACAGGTATAAGTACAGAAGAATTGTCATTGACTTTTATCTTTCTTCGTGGCCAAGTGGGTTAGTCACTGTCTGTACAAGCTTGCCGACCAGGGTTCGATTCCCGGCCGGAGCCAAGCTCTTGTCTTTGTGTGATTTCGCCTGGGGCTCTGATCCCGAGGTCGTTAAGAGAATCCAGACATTAATGTATCAAAAATATATATGGCTTATTTGAATATGAAAAACACGTAAAAATGTGCAAAATTTATCATTAATTGAATACCAAGTAACAAACTACCAATTAGCTAAGATGGTGAAGATGGGTTGATTTCAATTCTAAGTACAAAATACCTGAATTCGACAGGTATAAGTACAGAAGAATTGTCATTGACTTTTATCTTTCTTCGTGGCCAAGTGGGTTAGTCACTGTCTGTACAAGCTTGCCGACCAGGGTTCGATTCCCGGCCGGAGCCAAGCTCTTGTCTTTGTGTGATTTCGCCTGGGGCTCTGATCCCGAGGTCGTTAAGAGAATCCAGACATTAATGTATCAAAAATATATATGGCTTATTTGAATATGAAAAACACGTAAAAATGTGCAAAATTTATCATTAATTGAATACCAAGTAACAAACTACCAATTAGCTACGATGGTGAAGATGGGTTGATTTCAATTCTAAGTACAAAATACCTGAATTCGACAGGTATAAGTACAGAAGAATTGTCATTGACTTTTATCTTTCTTCGTGGCCAAGTGGGTTAGTCACTGTCTGTACAAGCTTGCCGACCAGGGTTCGATTCCCGGCTGGAGCCAAGCTCTTGTCTTTGTGTGATTTCGCCTGGGGCTCTGATCCCGAGGTCATTAAGAGAATCCAGACATTAATGTATCAAAAATATATATGGCTTATTTGAATATGAAAAACACGTAAAAATGTGCAAAATTTATCATTAATTGAATGCCAAGTAACAAACTACCAATTAGCTACGATGGTGAAGATGGGTTGATTTCAATTCTAAGTACAAAATACCTGAATTCCACAGGTATAAGTACAGAAGAATTGTTATTGACTTTTATCTTTCTTCGTGGCCAAGTGGGTTAGTCACTGTCTGTACAAGCTTGCCGACCAGGGTTCGATTCCCGGCCGGAGCCAAGCTCTTGTCTTTGTGTGATTTCGCTTGGGGCTCTGATCCCGAGGTCGTTAAGAGAATCCAGACTTTAATGTATCAAAAATATATATGGCTTATTTGAATATGAAAAACACGTAAAAATGTGCAAAATTTATCATTAATTGAATGCCAAGTAACAAACTACCAATTAGCTACGATGGTGAAGATAGGTTGATTTCATTTCTAAGTACAAAATACCTGAATTCGACAGGTATAAGTACAGAAGAATTGTCATTGACTTTTATCTTTCTTCGTGGCCAAGTGGGTTAGTCACTGTCTGTACAAGCTTGCCGACCAGGGTTCGATTCCCGGCCGGAGCCAAGCTCTTGTCTTTGTGTGATTTCGCCTGGGGCTCTGATCCCGAGGTCGTTAAGAGAATCCAGATATTAATGTATCAAAAATATATATGGCTTATTTGAATATGAAAAACACATAAAAATGTGCAAAATTTATCATTAATTGAATGCCAAGTAACAAACTACCAATTAGCTACGATGGTGAAGATGGGTTGATTTCATTTCTAAGTACAAAATACCTGAATTCCACAGGTATAAGTACAGAAGAATTGTCATTGACTTTTATCTTTCTTCGTGGCCAAGTGGGTTAGTCACTGTCTGTACAAGCTTGCCGACCAGGGTTCGATTCCAGGCCAGAGCCAAGCTCTTGTCTTTGTGTGATTTCGCCTGGGGCTCTGATCCCGAGGTCGTTAAGAGAATCCAGACATTAATGTATCAAAAATATATATGGCTTATTTGAATATGAAAAACACGTAAAAATGTGCAAAATTTATCATTAATTGAATGCCAAGTAACAAACTACCAATTAGCTACGATGGTGAAGATGGGTTGATTTCAATTCTAAGTACAAAATAACTGAATTCGACAGGTATAAGTACAGAAGAATTGTCATTGACTTTTATCTTTCTTCGTGGCCAAGTGGGTTAGTCACTGTCTGTACAAGCTTGCCGACCAGGGTTCGATTCCCGGCCGGAGCCAAGCTCTTGTCTTTTTGTGATTTCGCCTGGGGCTCTGATCCCGAGGTCGTTAAAAGAATCCAGACATTAATGTATCAAAAATATATATGGCTTATTTGAATATGAAAAACACGTAAAAATGTGCAAAATTTATCATTAATTGAATGCCAAGTAACAAACTACCAATTAGCTACGATGGTGAAGATGGGTTGATTTCAATTCTAAGTACAAAATACCTGAATTCGACAGGTATAAGTACAGAAGAATTGTCATTGACTTTTATCTTTCTTCGTGGCCAAGTGGGTTAGTCACTGTCTGTACAAGCTTGCCGACCAGGGTTCGATTCCCGGCCGGAGCCAAGCTCTTGTCTTTGTGTGATTTTGCCTGGGGCTCTGATCCCGAGGTCGTTAAGAGAATCCAGACTTTAATGTATCAAAAATATATATGGCTTATTTGAATATGAAAAACACGTAAAAATGTGCAAAATTTATCATTAATTGATTGCCAAGTAACAAACTACCAATTAGCTACGATGGTGAAGATAGGTTGATTTCATTTCTAAGTACAAAATACCTGAATTCGACAGGTATAAGTACAGAAGAATTGTCATTGACTTTTATCTTTCTTCGTGGCCAAGTGGGTTAGTCACTGTCTGTACAAGCTTGCCGACCAGGGTTCGATTCCCGGCCGGAGCCAAGCTCTTGTCTTTGTGTGATTTCACCTGTGGCTCTGATCCCGAGGTCGTTAAGAGAATCCAGACATTAATGTATCAAAAATATATATAGCTTATTTGAATATGAAAAACACATAAAAATGTGCAAAATTTATCATTAATTGAATGCCAAGTAACAAACTACCAATTAGCTACGATGGTGAAGATGGGTTGATTTCAATTCTAAGTACAAAATACCTGAATTCGACAGGTATAAGTACAGAAGAATTGTCATTGACTTTTATCTTTCTTCGTGGCCAAGTGGGTTAGTCACTGTCTGTACAAGCTTGCCGACCAGGGTTCGATTCCCGGCCGGAGCCAAGCTCTTGTCTTTGTGTGATTTCGCCTGGGGCTCTGATCCCGAGGTCGTTAAGAGAATCCAGACATTAATGTATCAAAAATATATATGGCTTATTTGAATATGAAAAACACGTAAAAATGTGCAAAATTTATCATTAATTGAATGCCAAGTAACAAACTACCAATTAGCTACGATGGTGAAGATGGGTTGATTTCAATTCTAAGTACAAAATACCTGAATTCCACAGGTATAAGTACAGAAGAATTGTCATTGACTTTTATCTTTCTTGTGGCCAAGTGGGTTAGTCACTGTCTGTACAAGCTTGCCGACCAGGGTTCGATTCCCGGCCGGAGCCAAGCTCTTGTCTTTGTGTGATTTCGCCTGGGGCTCTGATCCCGAGGTCGTTAAGAGAATCCAGACATTAATGTATCAAAAATATATATGGCTTATTTGAATATGAAAAACACGTAAAAATGTGCAAAATTTATCATTAATTGAATGCCAAGTAACAAACTACCAATTAGCTACGATGGTGAAGATGGGTTGATTTCAATTCTAAGTACAAAATACCTGAATTCGACAAGTATAAGTACAGAAGAATTGTCATTGACTTTTATCTTTCTTCGTGGCCAAGTGGGTTAGTCACTGTCTGTACAAGCTTGCCGACCAGGGTTCGATTCCCGGCCGGAGCCAAGCTCTTGTCTTTGTTTGATTTCGCCTGGGGCTCTGATCCCGAGGTCGTTAAGAGAATCCAGACATTAATGTATCAAAAATATATATGGCTTATTTGAATATGAAAAACACGTAAAAATGTGCAAAATTTATCATTAATTGAATGCCAAGTAACAAACTACCAATTAGCTACGATGGTGAAGATAGGTTGATTTCAATTCTAAGTACAAAATAACTGAATTCGACAGGTATAAGTACAGAAGAATTGTCATTGACTTTTATCTTTCTTCGTGGCCAAGTGGGTTAGTCACTGTCTGTACAAGCTTACCGACCAGGGTTCGATTCCCGGCCGGAGCCAAGCTCTTGTCTTTTTGTGATTTCGCCTGGGGCTCTGATCCCGAGGTCGTTAAAAGAATCCAGACATTAATGTATCAAAAATATATATGGCTTATTTGAATATGAAAAACACGTAAAAATGTGCAAAATTTATCATTAATTGAATGCCAAGTAACAAACTACCAATTAGCTACGATGGTGAAGATGGGTTGATTTCAATTCTAAGTACAAAATACCTGAATTCGACAGGTATAAGTACAGAAGAATTGTCATTGACTTTTATCTTTCTTCGTGGCCAAGTGGGTTAGTCACTGTCTGTACAAGCTTGCCGACCAGGGTTCGATTCCCGGCCGGAGCCAAGCTCTTGTCTTTGTGTGATTTCGCCTGGGGCTCTGATCCCGAGGTCGTTAAGAGAATCCAGACTTTAATGTATCAAAAATATATATGGCTTATTTGAATATGAAAAACACGTAAAAATGTGCAAAATTTATCATTAATTGATTGCCAAGTAACAAACTACCAATTAGCTACGATGGTGAAGATAGGTTGATTTCATTTCTAAGTACAAAATACCTGAATTCCACAGGTATAAGTACAGAAGAATTGTCATTGACTTTTATCTTTCTTCGTGGCCAAGTAGGTTAGTCACTGTCTGTACAAGCTTGCCGACCAGGGTTCGATTCCCGGCCGGAGCCAAGCTCTTGTCTTTGTGTGATTTCACCTGTGGCTCTGATCCCGAGGT
This sequence comes from Palaemon carinicauda, assembly GCF_036898095.1. NCBI lineage: Eukaryota > Metazoa > Arthropoda > Malacostraca > Decapoda > Palaemonidae > Palaemon > Palaemon carinicauda. The sequence goes on along the minus strand of NC_090749.1, from coordinate 79,945,135 downwards.
CGTTAAGAGAATCCAGACATTAATGTATCAAAAATATATATGGCTTATTTGAATATGAAAAACACATAAAAATGTGCAAAATTTATCATTAATTGAATGCCAAGTAACAAACTACCAATTAGCTACGATGGTGAAGATGGGTTGATTTCAATTCTAAGTACAAAATACCTGAATTCGACAGGTATAAGTACAGAAGAATTGTCATTGACTTTTATCTTTCTTCGTGGCCAAGTGGGTTAGTCACTGTCTGTACAAGCTTGCCGACCAGGGTTCGATTCCCGGCCGGAGCCAAGCTCTTGTCTTTGTGTGATTTCGCCTGGGGCTCTGATCCCGAGGTCGTTAAGAGAATCCAGACATTAATGTATCAAAAATATATATGGCTTATTTGAATATGAAAAACACGTAAAAATGTGCAAAATTTATCATTAATTGAATGCCAAGTAACAAACTACCAATTAGCTACGATGGTGAAGATGGGTTGATTTCAATTCTAAGTACAAAATACCTGAATTCCACAGGTATAAGTACAGAAGAATTGTCATTGACTTTTATCTTTCTTGTGGCCAAGTGGGTTAGTCACTGTCTGTACAAGCTTGCCGACCAGGGTTCGATTCCCGGCCGGAGCCAAGCTCTTGTCTTTGTGTGATTTCGCCTGGGGCTCTGATCCCGAGGTCGTTAAGAGAATCCAGACATTAATGTATCAAAAATATATATGGCTTATTTGAATATGAAAAAACACGTAAAAATGTGCAAAATTTATCATTAATTGAATGCCAAGTAACAAACTACCAATTAGCTACGATGGTGAAGATGGGTTGATTTCAATTCTAAGTACAAAATACCTGAATTTGACAAGTATAAGTACAGAAGAATTGTCATTGACTTTTATCTTTCTTCGTGGCCAAGTGGGTTAGTCACTGTCTGTACAAGCTTGCCGACCAGGGTTCGATTCCCGGCCGGAGCCAAGCTCTTGTCTTTGTTTGATTTCGCCTGGGGCTCTGATCCCGAGGTCGTTAAGAGAATCCAGACATTAATGTATCAAAAATATATATGGCTTATTTGAATATGAAAAACACGTAAAAATGTGCAAAATTTATCATTAATTGAATGCCAAGTAACAAACTACCAATTAGCTACGATGGTGAAGATAGGTTGATTTCAATTCTAAGTACAAAATAACTGAATTCGACAGGTATAAGTACAGAAGAATTGTCATTGACTTTTATCTTTCTTCGTGGCCAAGTGGGTTAGTCACTGTCTGTACAAGCTTGCCGACCAGGGTTCGATTCCCGGCCGGAGCCAAGCTCTTGTCTTTTTGTGATTTCGCCTGGGGCTCTGATCCCGAGGTCGTTAAAAGAATCCAGACATTAATGTATCAAAAATATATATGGCTTATTTGAATATGAAAAACACGTAAAAATGTGCAAAATTTATCATTAATTGAATGCCAAGTAACAAACTACCAATTAGCTACGATGGTGAAGATGGGTTGATTTCAATTCTAAGTACAAAATACCTGAATTCGACAGGTATAAGTACAGAAGAATTGTCATTGACTTTTATCTTTCTTCGTGGCCAAGTGGGTTAGTCACTGTCTGTACAAGCTTGCCGACCA
>NC_090749.1:79932928-79943020 GCF_036898095.1 Palaemon carinicauda | reverse complement strand
GGGATTTTTCGACTTGTAAATAAGCCCCGGCTTTAGCAAAAATCCAGCATCATTGCCACACATCACGAGGGTTACGCGATCTTCTTCTTTGAACAGGAAAGTTCGCGACGGCATTCTCTTCCAAAACAAGCCGGTCTCATCCATATTAAACACTTTTTCCGGCTTGTATCCACCTTCAGCGATAATGTTCTTGAAAGTCTCGTTCGCGTAAGTTTCAGCAGTGGCAGTGTCAGCGGAAGCAGCCTCGCCATGCAGGGAAACGCTTTTCAGGCCGAAGCGTTTCTGAAACTTCGCGAACCATACTTTGCTGGCGGAAAAACGTTATTTCTGAGGCTGGGAATCAGTGGATGTCCCTGGTTGAGGTTCATCTACATCATCTTCTTCTTCAGCATGGTCGCCATCGTTGTCTTGAGGTTCCTTTGCCGCAAAATTCTCATACAAGCTCAAAGCCTTGGTTCGGATGGTGTTCGTATCCAAGGCTATGTTCTTCTTCCAGCAGTCGGCAATCTACACTGCTAAAGCACCTTCCATGCGTACGATTGTTTTATTACGCGTGGTAACGACTCGCTTCGCTGATATGCTAAAGGTGATGGTAGCCGTCTTTCTAATGTTCGCCTCGTCCTTCTTGATGTAGCGAACGGTGGATTCGTTCACTCCAAAATGGCGGGCTGAGGCCGCGTAACTTCTGCCTTCTTTTAACATATCGAGAAGCGTCACCTTCTCAGCAATCGTCATTATCTTTCGGTGGCGTTTAGGCTCACTACCAGCCTTAGTAGAAGCAGAACGCTTGGGAGCCATTGTACAGTAGGGTTTAACAAAAAGTTCAACTAAAAGTTCAACTTAAAACAGTCACGCACAGCACAGATTAAAGTTCACAATAACGTAGCAACATCTACACAGCGATAGAGCGGCAGACAAAGTGGCCGTGAAAAGATGCTGGAGGTTGGAGAAGCGGTCAAAACACCAATCACAGACTAGATTACAAAACTTGGGTTCTGATTCATCATCTATCAGCGCTTGAACCAATCACAATCCGTCTTATATGCTACGTAGTAGTTACCAATTCAAAGTACAAGGTACCCTACGTATACAGTACAGCTTTAAGTACGCTATTTTACGCTTGTTTTGTTGTAGAATCTCTCTCTCTCTCTCTCTCTCTCTCTCTCTCTCTCATCACTGTTTTTGTTTCTTGTCCTATTGTGTGTTTTATTGGATCTCTCTCTCTCTCTCTCTCTCTCTCTCTCTCTCATCACTGTTTTTGTTTCATTTCTCATTCTATGTGTGTCAATCTCTCTCTCTCTCTCTCTCTCTCTCTCTCTCTCTCTCTCTCTCTCGTACGCTTATTTGAGATGTGATTTTTGCAACAAACAATATTATTGGATGCCGTACTACGTACGTATTCATACAAAAGATTCATGGAAAAGATGCACATCCATTACATTTGTAGTATAGTAGTAGCCATCAGCAGTCTTACACCATTCTAATACGGTATGACTGCATCTGATTTGCGTTTCATGTTCGATTTAATTTTACTACGTACTGTATACTGAATTATTGTATGATCACATTGTCTTTTCGTGTTTTATTTCTTTCTGTACTGAATTATATGTCATATATAATGCAATGAACAATCAGTAAGAGCAGATATTACTAATTACAGTATTAATGGAATTACAGGTAACGCAATATCGTATTTGGGGTCTTCATATATCGCGGTATTTTCGAAATTTCCGGAAAATCCGCGATATGTTTATATATATGGGTTATGAAAAAATTCGCGAAGTGGTGAATCCGCGATGGTCGAACCGCGTAGTAGCGAGGGCTCACTGTAGACAGATGCCAATATCAAGACACGTTTGAGAAAAAAAAAAAGAATATATCCTTTTTATTTGAGTGGGGTCGCAAAAAGTATGATGAAGCTAAAATGGGGTCACCACTAGAAGAAGGTTGGGAGCCACTGCCTTAGACAATTCTAATCTTTGTATATTTAATTTTAAGATACTTTTCTCTTAGTTGATTTTATTTTATCTCCAGATTTTACTTCTAACTGTGTTTATAATTTCAATTTTAATTTTGACTGTTTTTTTATATATATATTTTTACTGAGTTTGGCTTATAATGTTTTATATGTCCATTTTAGCCTTGATGAGAATGCTGAACGACGGAGGGAGCGATGTCCTTAAAAGATATATATATATATATATATATATATATATATAGATATTTATTTATTTTTATTTATATAATTTATATTTTTTCTGTGACTATCATTATTAGTATTATGATCATTATTTTTGTCATTGTATCTTTTTTTCTGAATAAAACTTAAAGAACCTACTTATGTTTAATCTGACAGAGAAGATATTTTCCATTAAACATTTCAATGACTATGAAATTTCCTTCCAAAAAAACTTAACTTAGTTTTCTCTTATAATTTGAATAATACTCCGTGCATATTTGCAATGTTTCAAGATGAAAAACTCTGATGATGCAACTAACTGATCGCCAATAGAATTTCACAATTGACCAAGTAATGCTCTTTCATCTACACACAACAACGGATCCACTGAGCTTAGTAAATTAAAGTTCATATGAGCAGATGGGTTATTGGTTTGTTACGAGGAGAGTAATATTTTAATTTGATCTTTCACTTTGATTCCTTCAAAGTGAGGAATATATTAATAAAACGAAAAATATTTCAATTTCATGGTAGTTCGTCAGTGATATTCATTCTAAGCATTGTCATAAACTCCGCCCCCTTTTCTCTGACAGTTGCCAGGTATCTCTCTTAGTATATTTCTAGTAATATTGATTTCTCTGGCTGTTTCATTTCACATATTTAACGATTCTCTTCTGTTTGTGTATAAACACCTATTTATCCGTGTGAATGTGTTTATATGTATTATACGGATATATATATATATATATATATATATATATATATATATATATATATATATATATATATAAAAAATATGAACGTGTGTTCTATATATATATATATATATATATATATATATATATATATATATATATATAACGGATTTTGAGCGAAGCGAAAAATCTATTTTTGGGTGAGATCGCCATGTCGTCCTGATGGGGGTTCCTAAAGTAGCTTCCTAAGGGATATATGTTTTACTACAGTGATATTCCCAGAGAATTCAACCTTCAGGTCCCAGAATTCTAACTCCTGGAGCGAATATCCTTAAAATTTATCTCAAGGATATCGCATAATATCAGAGGATATATTCTTGACACGCCACATAGCAATCTGCACCCCTAATAGCGTTTACGCTTCGAGGGGGACGTGGCAAACGAAATAGAAGGGAAGAGTCATTCTAGACAGTAGAAAGAGGGGGTCTCAAGGTAAGCGTATATTGTATGGACAAACATAAGAATACACCGGATGAACAAACCGTCTCGTAGTTTGTACCACCTATACAGAGATTATCTTTCTTTCTTGGGAAGAAAGAAATTATGAGTGCCACTCTTATATTGAAGAAAATTTATAAAACAATTTCTCTTCATAATTCATGTACTGGTTACTTCTATCGGCACTGTGTGCTACGTACACCGGCACTAGTGCTATCTGTATAATTCCACACCTGGGATTTTGAACAGAGCTAGAGTCACCATGGTAACACTTAATCAAAGGAGGACATATCCTAAAAGGGATGACCCCTTCTCCCTTTAATTGACAGTCCCAGTCAACTAGCTGTTCATCGTAGAATCAGAAAGCAGGTTAAATACTCTACCCGACGTCACCACATACTGGTTCAGATCATGGACTTGCTTAGCATAGTGTTTGTAGAACACTCTGGATGATTCTCACACAGCGAGGACATTTGAAGTCCCAAACCATTGACTGGTTATAACAGTAATAAGGGGGCAGGTTTTAATACACTACCAGCCGCCACTACATATTGTTTCAATTCATGCACCTGTTTCGCACAGTGTTTGTAAAACACTCTGGATGATTTCCATCCAGTGTATGAACAAAGTCGATCAAAGTCCATATACTGAAAGAAGTTCAGTGATGAAGCAATGTTTCTCGGATCATGACTTGCGGGAGTACTGTCAGGATCTGCTCTACGAATAAAGTAGGTGAGCTTCGTCCTCAGTTGTTTTAGGGATAAGTTTGATCCAGAGGTTTCTACTTCAAAGAGCTGCCCTCCCCTGAAGTCTGAAGTTATACGAGGATAGACCTTTAGACACTCTAATCGGACATAGAGAGAAATCTTCCTTCAGAGGGTAGATTCTCCAGGGACCCCACCTTTTAGTGGGTAGCTCATTCTTAGCGAAAAAGGATGGATCAGGGAAGAGATTCAGTTCTCCTGTTTCTGCGAACTGAATGTGGCCCTCATCCCTAGAAAAGGCCACTATTTCACTAACTCTAGCCCCAGAGGTTATAGCGAACAGGAAAATAACCTTTTGGGTTAGATCCTTAAGAAGAAAATCTTCATTGTTCAAGGATGAGGCATAATGTAGGACCTTGTCCAAAACCCAAGAGATGGACTTTGGTGGTGCAGCAGGCCTAAGCCTCGCACATGCCTTCTGGATCTTATTAAAGATCTCATTCGCCAAGTCCACTTGAAAGGCATATAGAAGAGGTCTAGTCTAGGCTGACTTGCACGTAATTATCGCGTTGGCCGCTAAACCTTGTTTATGATGATGGATAAAGAAGGACATGCAGAAATTCATTGAAATCTCTCTCGGTCCTTTTGCTTTTACGAAAGCAACCCACTTTTTCCATGATTACTCATATTATCTTCTAGTTGACTTAGACTTGCATTCTTCTAAGAATTCTATATTGCCTTTTGAGATCCCAAATCTTTTCTTAACCGCTAGGGCAAGAAAATCATGCAATGAAGGATTTGGGTTCTCTGTAATAAATTGAAGGCAATTAATCTCTGAACCTTCCAGGGTCATCCTGGGCTCAAAACTAAGGACAGCCTCAGCCTCTGTTCCTTCCTCAAGGAGGATAGATTGCTCTTGGGCTACCTGGAAGCCAACAGAGTTACTCCCACCTGGAAGGATCTCAGCATGTTGAGGACTCTCAGCAGGTGATTGGACGGGATGAACTGGAAATCCTAAGTCTATCCCTTCCATTTCAGAGACATGATGTCTATCATTTATATTAGAGGATCCTCGTATGGGGCTACGTATGGAAGTAGTTCCTTGACGGCGCTCGTAATGAAGAGGTCGGACTGCAGTTCGGGGACTTGTTCCCATCTGGGAGAGGATAGGTCTGCGTCCGTGGACCATTCTAACTCTATCGGCCTGAGCCCGAGTAGAGCATCCACTGTCATATTGCAGACCGGTTGTATATGAACTGATGACAGGTGCCATCCCTTTAGGTAAGAGATGGCTAACTACACCTAGACTGTATGAGACGTTCCCTAGCATCGTCGATTGCAGCGTCTCGTTATCGCTTCGGAGTCCCAGATCAGCCGTAGACAATCTGATCTGCTTGGAGAGAGTTTCCCTACTCATGACTGGACCAACATGGTCTTGGGATTTTTGGACTTTGACCTTTGTTAGGGAAGCGATTAAGGAAGGACCGCTATCTGTCTTTTTAGGCCTCTTCGAGCGTTTGATGCTTGTTTTCTCCAGGCTCTCAGCGCATCTTGCAGCAGTGCTCTTAGCACTGGGCCTGTCTCTATTGCAAACTGGAGAGAGATCAGAGCTCCTCTCTGTTCGTGTTTTGGGAATCTGACTGATTACCGGAGTCACTTGACAGACCTTGCCATCTCCTTTTACATTCCCAAAGGAAAGGAGAGTTGGTGTGACAACAGGCTTCAGTGGCTTTTCAGTCATTGAAACCTTTGAGCCGGAGAGAATCGAGACTTCTTGAAGCTTATCTCTCATCCACGATGTTCCGGGGACCGAATCATTTCCTCGGATGTTCATAGACCAGCCACCTTGGGTGCTTCCCACCCCAGCCTCTCGTTCAGGAACATTGTTGCTTGAACCTTTCTTTGGCTTAAATATTGCATGGCTGTGTCAGCAAATTATATGAAGATATCTAGGACTCTGTCTAGTCTGACAAGTATCTTTCCTAGGAAGTACGTTACTTTGTGTAACTTGAATCCTCGAAGTTGCCGATAGACGACTTTCAGGTCTGGTAAGACTACAGGCACCCTTTTTTTGCAACAGGGTCCTTATGTTCAGGAGGATAAACATCCTGAACTCGTTTTATTTGGACTTGTTGAGTGGCGATAAGTCCTGAATGACTCTGAATTTTCTCGAGTCCTTTTCGTAAACACAGAATGGCCTTCCCTGGAATTCGGTGGACTATAGTTTCCTTACCACCTGTATGCCCTAGAGCTCTCAGGTAAACTCCTCCAGGAGGGTTTTGGATTATCGGAGGCGTTGAGGAAATGGTGGTAGAGACATCTCCACCTCTCATCTTAGTCCCATCTTGATTAGGCCATGGACCCACGGATCGAAGGTCCAACGATCCTAAAGGAACCTCCCTCCTACTAGAAGCATTTCTATGCTTCGACTGATCAGTAGGAATATATTTCCGACCGTCTGTGACAGCTCGGTCACTACAACTGTGGATTGTTGTTGAACAGATCGAAATGGATTTCCAGACATCTCCATCTTCCTTTTAGGTTGGGGACCCACAACCTTAGAAGATTCTCTTTTTGAAAGGATGCCCCACTTTTGGAGAAGTCCTACTTTCTCCGTGGTGGCATTCTTAGTCACTTTCTTGACTACCTCGTCTGGAAAGAGGTCTTTACCCCATATGTTGGAAGATATTAGCTTCCTTGTTTCGTGTTTCGCTGTCGCGTTAGCTAACACAAACTCCCTACATGTTCTTCAAGCCTTTATAAAGGCATAAAGGTCTTTTACCAATGTAGCCATATGTATTTTGGCTAAGACCTTGAGCATGTCTGGGGTATCCTGATGAACCGAACAGAACTCTATGTAGTTCTGTAGAGATAGGGTGGCTGCAAGTCTCTCCTTTGTTTCTTGTTCATCCTGTAGGAGAAACTCAGATAATTTTGGGAGATTTTCCTTAAATTGTCGACTGGCGACATCTGCCTCAAGTCTTCCTACTGAAAAGGTTAAATGGGCCTCCTTCCAGTTCTTCTCCTGTCTGGGAAATGCTAGTGACAGAGGCTCGCACTCCTTGAGTGTAGGACACGGTTTACCTGTCTCTACTGCCTCAGTGACATATTTGAAAGCCTTCTCCGTAAAGGGGAATGAAATTGAAACAGGAGCAAGAAAGGAAGAGTGCTTGTTACCTGGTATGAATACCTTCGACACCGAGTAACCCGCCTTTTCTGTGCTACTTGATAGGATAGCCTGTGCTTTATCATGGTCGAGAATCATAACCTCCTTTGATTCCGTTCCTTTTCATGATGTTGGTTCATCCTTCAGTCTAATGAAACAGTTTGGGAAAGCGTCAAAGCTTGGCCAGTACTGGATTTTTTCCAAAGGAACAGCACCCATCTTCTCAAAGATGTAAAGTTTGCCGTTTAAAATCGGCATTAGCTCCGCAAACGTCCAGGGATTGGATTTGGAGCATGTCGGAAGGTCTTGATCTACGAGTCGTTTGTACGATCCCTGAGGAGCGACAAGTGGAGCTTTACCAAGCTCTACCTTGCCTTTCGCTTCCTGCTTTGTGTTCTGTTTGCACGAGTTTTCTACTAGATTCTTGACTTGGGTCCATAACTGGTTCATTCCATCTAAAAGAGGGATAGAAGGCAGATATATCCATGTCACTGGCTCTTGAGCCGGTTGCGACAAAGACAATTCCAACCCGAGAGTCTCCCCTTCTTCCAGTGGGCACTTTTTGCCCACCTCCCCGAAGGTTATCTGGCCGTCGGGAAATGTACCTCGTGTCTGGGGTACCACTATTTCCTTACTCGCTGTTGGAAATAGTAACCTGCGCATCTTGTCATTAGGCAGGTAAGGTCCCGGAGAGATTTTCTGAAAGCCTCTCACCCAGTTGCGTAGTTTGAAACGAGCTGCATCCCTAGTCTCTACTGACTTGGGGTTCTTGAAACCTTCGGACAATAGGGCCCGACATAATTTGCAGGCCTGCCGGTTCCAATACTGCAGGTGTTCAGAAATAATATTGCAGGGGGCATGATACCTGCATGCATTATGTCCATAAAAACACTTACTCTCAGTTTTGCAGAAGACTGCAACACATGACATCTGGCATTCCTCCAGTAAAGAAAGGAAAACAAAATGAGTATACGATTGATTATCTCACTGATAACCAATATATCAAAGGTCATATCTTAACAAAATAGCTTAGGATAGCAAGCTATAAAGGGATAGTAGGAGACACATACTTGTGTATCCCTTGCAAGCAAATGCTGATACCTCCCCTCATTATTAAATGTTAGGAATATCCATTTCGAAGGAACTCCAACTGAAAACGGGGGTCTTTATAACCCCTATTGATAGGGAAGTGTATGCTTCACTGTCCCTTTCATACTAAATACTGTGGGGTACGGATAACTGATTTCTCAATCAGCTTAACGAAGAAAAAATAATCCTTCAATGTAAGAGCGGCTGCAGCATAGGCTCGCATGAGAGTACCCAAGATATGCTAGAAATAATTACTGTATAATCATACTGTAGTTTTTTATTTGCAGTATGCACTATATTGCAATATACTGGCTACTGTATAATTATGTATAGTGTGATCCAGCCAATGTGTTGTCTTTCTGGCAAGCAACTGACTGTACGGTCCAGCTGGCATGATGCCAACTGGACTGGGGAAAGGAAAGACATATATTTGTGCATCCCACCCAACTTATTTGTTGTGACCCACCTTACAAAATTAAAATATAGAGTTCCCTAATCATAGAGACTCTAGGACAGTGATTCTTAAACTGGGGGCGTGCCCCCCTAGGAGAGCGCCAGGAGCTTCCAAGGGGGGCGCAAGCAGGGCTGCTAGATGGTGCCATTTTTTTCCTAATATTAATTGGAAAATAGTTAAAAACATTATCACTGCTTTCATATGTTTTTTTTAATTATCATCTCAAAACATGCCAAAAAATCAATGAATAAATGCCATAAGTTATGAAAGTGACACATGTGGCTAACCCTTAGATGAGAGCGGTCAGAGAAATGTTTCCCCAGGAACTGAATGCGTCTCATACCACCTTATTGCTCATCTCACCTGCACATATAATAACAAAGGGTTGCAGTAGTCTGGCTCAGTCTGTCAAACGAAGTAGTGAGGACTTTCAAGTCCTGCATAATATATTTCAAGTATTATCAAGTACTGGTAATTACTACATTACTTTTAATGTATTTAGTGCAGTTCTGATTTAGAAGGATTTATTTTTTTTTTTTGGGGCGTGTGTGTTTACTGTATGTTCATCCATTCCTTTGTAGCGGTTTTACTATTTTAGATAAGTTACGTGCAGTATCAAAAATCTAAATGTGTGTGTAACACGTGAACGTGCAGACAAATTTGTTCATATCATGGTATGACTTACCAGCTTATGCAAATATATTGTACGCTATCATTATTTCACCTGCATGATATATTTGTTTCATTTGATATACCTATAACTAATATGTTCACATATTTGAGGTGGAAAAAGGGGAGTTATAATGAAATTATGCATATGCATTATGCATATAGGCCAGAGTGACCAGAATTTAGAAATTGTAATACGTGGCATTACACAACACACACATAATGTATATATATATATATATATATATATATATATATATATATATATATATATATATATATATATATATATATATAGTGTATATAGTTAAATAGATAGATATAAATGTACATGAATAACTACGATATATATGATTATATATGCATTTGGAATCGTTATAAACGTGAAAATGTTGAGGAGAAATTATTGTGAAACAGGGTTCTCAGCATTAGTAAGAATCAAAACGAAGAAAAGAAATAAGCTTGATGTGGCAAGTGATCTCCGATGTGCATTGAGCCAAACACCACCAAATATTCCCCGACTAGTTGCTCAAAATAGCCAGTATCACCCATCACACTGATGAGTAGCACTAAGTCAAAAAGGCCACTGGCTATAATCCACTTTTTTTCTATAATATTAAAAGTAGTTAAAATAGTAA
>NC_090749.1:79892928-79917928 GCF_036898095.1 Palaemon carinicauda | reverse complement strand
GTGTGTTTGGAGAATGATAGATTCAATTGTCTATTATCTAATGTTTCAGATAAAAATTCCAACATGTCATCAATAGGTACTTTTGTAAATAGTGAGACTACATCAAAACTGACAAGCCTACAGGTACTGTTGATCTGTACTTCATTCAGTTTGTTAATCAAGTCTACATTATTTTTTATATTTGAATATGAGATGGTGCCAACTAAATGATTGAGGATATTCACAAGGTACTTAGATAATTTATATGCTGCTGAACCTACAGAGCTAATTATTGGCCTAGCTGGATAATTTGGCTTATGAGTTTTAATAGTTCCATACATATATGGCAATGTTGGTGATATTGTACAAACCTTTTTTATCAGATCTTCATTCCCTTTTAATAACTCTTTCACTTTTTTGTTGTAACTACTATTCACAAACTCAATTGGATTTTTTCTTAATTCCATGTATGTGTTTTCATCACTCAAGAGGTTTTCCATTTTTTCTATATAATCATTTTTATTCAAGATTACCAGTGCTCCAGATTTATCGGCTTTTGTCAACTTAATATTTCTATCTTGCTTCAATTCGGCAATTGCTCTCTTGAATCTTTTTGGGCAATTTGGAACCACTGGTTTTTTCATATTGCTGTATATAATACCCTTAATCATATTTACTTCTTCTACAGAAATATCACTGAATTTTTCCAGGTTACACACTCCATTTGTAATTTCTACACTATTCACTGCACTTGATGACATCGAGAAATTTAAACCGTACCCCAAGGCACACTTCACATTTTTATCTAGAATTTTATTTGACAAATTAACCACACATTCTGGATTAACGTTTGTAGTCCACGGGCTACTTTCTATCAATGCATTGAGTTTCGTGTCATGCTTTTGTTTGAGTTTTCTATACACTTTTTCGTTCATTTCTCCATACCAGAAACCTCGAAGTGAGTCTTTCCAATCCGTTGGTATTGAGGCTTCAAAATGTCTCCTTTTTCTTGTTAGGTCTTCAAACGCTCTCCGGTTTTTAATTTTCATTGAATTCATATGCTTTTCTAATATACTTCTCTGTATATCACCAAATGGTTGATCTTCTATTTCCAATAGGGATTTCGTTATCATGCATTTCGAAATGACTTGTTCCTCCCAGCATTAACGAAGAAACCGCAGGTTTTCTTTAGTAGTATGGGCGCGTGTGAGGGCGTCTGTAAATTCTCTAATAGTATATACCAAGATAGGGAAAGTCGTACAGAAAGTCTGGAAGGAGTACGTGGTATCCATTTATGCGTAAAAATCACAGGAAAACGTGAAGCTCAGATGCAGAAGAACCACAGGGAAAATGAAAATACGGAATATACACTTAAGTCCTGACTAGTTTCGTGATACTTCCTCAGAGGACTGATTTATTGAGAGAGGTTTCTTACAATTTATAGGGAAAGCAAAAGTACGAACATACATATAGAGATCTAGAGAACAATGACACTCCCTTACCCGCTACCTGGGCTTGACTCAGGTGTTGAGTAGGAGGAGTCCCCAAGCTCGTTAGACACCTGCTAAAAAGGGTCATTTCTAGTGGCGGGTATATTCTTGTTTTTTTTTTTTTTTTTTTTTTTTTTTTACTTTCAGTACAGTTTATTTATATGTCAATGCGGTAGCCTTATCTATATAAATACATAAGCAAAACATACACAAACATACAAATATATATACATATATACACATCTACATATATATATATATATATATATATATATATATATATATATATATATATATATATATATATATACATACATACAGATACAAATACATATACATATATACACAAATACATACACATACACATACATATACATACACATACATATATACATATATATACACATACATATATACATATATACATATATACACATACATACATATGCATATATACATTTATATGTATACAACATTAATATCATAAACATATAATCATGTAAATATCAATACTTATATCTAGCATAACACTATGTAGTGCCAATATACTTATGTATACTATATAAAATAATTGTTTCCTTTAATGAATGGTAGCTTAGGTCTAAATATTAATTTCCCACCGACGTTAATAATTCACAATACATTCAATTCTATATTAAGTGGTTAATGTTTTTTTATATAGCTTACAAATCTCTTTACATATAAAGGCGTCGAGTTTATACATTCCATGACCAATATTCAAGTTGTTTTCAAAGGTTTCTTTTATGAAACTGGACTCTATGATGTTTCTTTCCACTAAGTTATTTGAATGAACCAATTTCTTTGCACCGGACCAATTAATAGGGTGATTTTTATCTCTAACGTGGGCAAAGAGTGCATTATTATCTTGAGCATACCTGACACTTTTCTTATGTTGTTCAATTCTCTTTTCCAGGGCTTTACCAGTTTGACCAATATAGTATTTTCCACAAGCATTGCATGGAATACGATATACACATCCCTTGGTAATGTCAGGAGAATTCTTTATTAAGGCTGTTTTTATTGTATTTTTACTCTTAAATGCTACATTTACATTGAAGTTTTTTAACAGTTGGGGAATTTCTTTAAATGAATCACAATAAGGTAGTACAAGTAAATTTTGTGTGTTATAAATCATTAGATAAGCGAATTTTAAACCAGAAGTATAATATAAGAACAAACAAGAAAAGTAATGCCATTTGTATACATAATAATATATGTAGTTATCCAGTAGATTGGCAACAGTAACAAATTTTGTTCAAGAATACTGATTTTATAGAGAGGAATGTCATTGAATCAGCATGTATATTTTATAGTAGGAATAAGAATTTCAATTTATCTCCAGGCATATATAAATTGGATCCTTTTATCTTACACAGTATAAAGTGTCAATACAAACTTGAAAATGTTTTTCAATAGTTCTTTCTTTTTTGTCTTGTTTTATTTACTTGGGTGCTTGTCAAACATTCCATTACTTGTTTTCATGTTAATTTGTAATTTCAACTTTTACTAGTTTTATCCCCATGTTAAGTGACTTTTGCCTGTTGGGTAGTAATAGTATAATTATATCTTTTTTTTTTATGATTTGAAGCCTTTCCTGTATGTACAAACGTGTGTAATATTTCTTTGTATAATAAACGCTCCAAGAAGAGGTCCATTGGCGGACGAAACTGTTGAGCATTTCTACATATACACAACTTTCAATTTTCCTTATGTAGACTACTATATATATATATATATATATATATATATATATATATATATATATATATATATATATATATATATATATATATATATATATATGTATGTATATATATATGTATATGTGTATATATGTATATATATTTGTATGTTTGTGTATGTTTTGCTTATGTATTTATATAGATAAGGCTACCGCATTGACATATAAATAAACTGTACTGAAAGTAAAAAAAAAAAAAAAAGAAGAAAACAAGAATATACCCGCCACTAGAAATGACCCTTTTTAGCAGGTGTCTAACGAGCTTGGGGACTCCTCCTACTCAACACCTGAGTCAAGCCCAGGTAGCGGGTAAGGGAGTGGCATTGTTCTCTAAATCTCTATATGTATGTTCGTACTTTTGCTTTCCCTATAAATTGTAAGAAACCTCTCTCAATAAATCAGTCCTCTGAGGAAGTATCACGAAACTAGTCAGGACTTAAGTGTATATTCCGTATTTTCATTTTCCTTGTGGTTCTTCTACATCTGAGCATCGCGTTTTCCTGTGATATTATATATATATATATATATATATATATATATATATATATATATATATATATATAGAACATGTGTATATGTCAGTATGCTTAGTTTCGTACATACAGTCTTAAATACGGACTTTAAACTTACACAACCTTACATCTGGTTTCCTCTTACGCATCATAAAATCAATTTCTTTAGTTCCGACCAATAATTTAAAATTAATCTTCGAGTGAGATAAAAACTTGGCCATCCAGACTTTTCTGCTTAGGTGGAAAATTCCTGACAATTCCCAAATGAGCCAGGTTTTACACTGATTGGAAACTGGAGGAAAGAAGGCGGCCGAAGGTGTCGCCTCATTTCCCTTAAGTTTTGGTTTCAAATTCTGACCTGAATTGTAAACAAAATCTCCAGACGGGGGAAGGGAGCTACCCCCAGCGGTCTAGGATTGAGATGGGAGAAGGATATGCCTCCCCCCACTCCCCTCCCCTACCCCTTAACTTAGTCTGCATCTTAATGATGTCTCGGGAGATGAATTTGTGTTCATATAACACTTGAGATTCGATCGAACCTTGACGGTGGGTTTTGTATTCGTCAAAGTTTCGAGGTTGATGAGACGTGATGAGATTTCTCTTGAGATCAACATTAAATGTTTTGCCGTCAATTTCCTTAGAAAATTTTATCTTTTGGTACAGAGAAACACAAACACACACACACACACACACTGGTTCAAATGCCAACTATTACAAATATGTTATTCCAAATTGTATATTTATAAAACAACAAAATAACGCTTGAAAAATTATCAAAATTATGAAAGTATTGATAGAATGGAACATTGTTTATAAGGTTACCATGCGAATCTATACAATTGTAGAGTTTTGTTCCCCCCCCCCCCCAAAAAAAAATATTAATATTCAATGCATATAATTTAATAAAATTTATTCTGCTGTTTTTGATAATGTATATCAATTATACAAAGAACTACACCTATGGATGTGTGTTCTCAAAACAACAAAACGTTTATCCGGCAACAAATGTTAAATTAAAACAATAAAAGCATTTTGAAAAATGAAACGAAAAAAAACAAATGAAAACGATCAAACTGGGACATTTTTCAGACGTCCTCACAAAAATACAGATGGACCTTTGTATTGATATTTTGCAAATTTCATTCATTCCTGCTGTTCTCTGGCTTTGACATAAATAAATATCTGTCAACTTCCTTCTCCTAATGCTAGATGATAGTGACAAGAAAAACATTTTATTTTTCTTCCCTATAAAGACTAGTGAACTTCCTTACTACAAATCGTGTTTAGCCAAAATTGCATTAATGTATACAAGTCTAAGCGAGTTTCGATAAACAATACCTGGCCAAGATATAACATGAGTTTGTCAAGCACCGGTTATTTCAATTCATTGAAGAGTAAGAGACGTTCCTACTTCATATTAAAAAAGATTTATAGAATTCACTTTCATATTCCTTTCCTCCATATAGCTCTAACGTCATATCAAATTAGTTACAGAAAAAATTACAAAATGACAATCTTTTATAGTGACATTTTTTTTCTGTGCAAAATTTCAATATCTTTATATAACTCGTCGACTGGCAAGTTTCACTAACGGCATATTTCTACATTTCAGGTTAACCTGACCTGCTCAGTACAGTGGATTCCATAAGTGATGTGAAATTTTTTCATTTGCTTTTATATATCCATGTGATGGTCATTTTCGTATTTATAGAAATAGTTTCCGCCAATAATTTCCTTGTACTATGTCAGGATTTCCTTTTTTTTTCAAGCCTTTCAATGTAAACCTACATATATACATTGGATAATTCCTTCCACCCTTTACTCAGGTACAAGTAGTACCTGCATAAATAGAAGTAAAGAAGTTGGTCTACTCGTATTGGTGTCAACCTTAATCATAAGAAACTAGGATAATGGATACTTCTGTTTTACTTCATAACAAAATGTAATAAAAAATAAATTGCTTTATTATGGGTCTCTAGAAGTGAGTAATACAGTAGTTACTATGTAAGTTTACCAATCGTAAATAATAACATATTTCCAATACTATCAATACATTTGTTAAGGCGAGATGAGTTTACTATGCAATTGTATTTCCTACATTATTATTATTATTATAATTATTATAATTATTATTATTATAATTATTATTATTATTATTATTATTATCATTATTATTATTATTATTATTATTATTATTATTATTATTATTATTATTATTGCTGTTGTTGTTGGTGATGGTGGTGGTGGTAAAACGGATTCATGATACCTCAATACTGACATATAGATAATCTTGAGATAAAATTCATTAAACAAAGCCAGTTCATCCAAAAAGTGAACAATAAGACTATACTTAGAATTTTATTGAACATATCACAACTGTAATTATTGTGGGAATTAAATCTACATATTCAAGTTTCGTAGTCTAAGCTGTGAAGAGAGAGAGAGAGAGAGAGAGAGAGAGAGAGAGAGAGAGAGAGAGAGAGAGAGAGAGAGAGAGAGAGAGAGAGAAAGAATGGTAGTCAGAAGTAATGGCAGATATTTATTGCTTTAAACTGCGTCCTTTTTTGTTACATAATGAGCACGGTGATAATTAGCAGAAAATATTGTTCAACCAGAAGAGCATCTTTTATTGACATATTTCTTCGAGTTAAAATCAAAGACGTCTTATTATATAAGTAAATTAAGTTGAAAATCTCTTAATCAAAGTAATGGTCGTTTCACACCAATTGTCATTCCATAGTTAAGTGTAGGGAGAGTAGCGCTCGGGGTCAAGACAGAACAGTACGTCATATATCAGCTTTACGAGGCAAGGACATTAAAGTCTGGTTTAAAGTGATTATTTTGAACACCAATAGATGTCATGGCACACAGTCAACTCATAGGTGGACGGTTCTATTTTACTAGATAGGGAAGTAAGGTTGTCAATTTTATCTTTAAATGACTATATTACTTGATATGTTTATACTATTTTAATTATGGTAATGCTTAATCATATCAATTATGTAATTGCATAAGTTCCATATGCAATGTTACATTTTGACTCCTATAATTCGAGTGCACTGTATTTTTGACCCTTGGTGATAATGGTGTCACGCAGTTGTTACGTCATGGGTTTCGCAATGATTTCTCCCGGCTGCTTCCCTGTTTTGCCAATAGATGGAGCGGGGGGGGGGGGCTGAATTGGGGTTGTGGGGGTAAGGGGGACAAAGCAGTCTCGCCAATAGTTTATACCAGATGAACAGTAGGATGTCTAACACCTACCAAGGTTGTTTTAGAGTTTACGGAAAAATATATACTTTAAATTTAATAAAATACTTTCATAACCTTTGATAAAGAACTTTTAAAGAGACATAATATAACCACGTTTTTTGCTGCATGTGAGTGCAAAATCGATATTTGAAAATAATATCAATATAATACATGAATTATTTCTGTATTTTTTCATGATACTTACATACATAAGAATAGCAGAGTAGGGAACCGCATTTTCATTTAGTGATTTACATTAAAAATATATTATGTTAAACACTAATAGTCCAGCAGATATGTCAAAAAGATGTTCACTTACGGAAGAAAGCATGAAAACTTGTATACAGGGGTTTTTAAGTATGCTGAATCCATTTCTAACCGGATCCACGCTGGCAAACCAAGGGGTCCTACTCAAAATTAAGAAATCCAAAATTGCCACCCTGCGTATTGCTGATTTTGTTATTTCATCAGAACATTGGTTCTTTTTTACCTAGAAACATGATCTTAATTTAGATATATAGGTTTCTACGGTCAAGGAATGCAATAAGACTCCTTAAAAAAACATAAACTGTAATTTAGAACAAAATTCAAGATGGCTGCCCTCCATGCATAATGCAAACCAGTAAACTATTTGTCTATTCGGCATATAACTACTTTATTCAAATTTTCACTGTTATTAATAGGTTTTGGGACAAGAAATTCAATATAGCATTTTGATTCCTATAATATGTTCACCAGTAAAAAAATCTAGTTACAGTTTAAATAAATTTCGATGAACCATTGAAAGCAATATTGTTCTTTCTCGTAACGCACAAAGAATAGAGATGTACACTTGTCATTTTCTTATTATATTGGGAATATACATTGGACAAATGGTTTTACTGAAACAGTATTAAGATGAAAACAAAATATTTAAATGTTTTATAAATTTCAAGAAATAAACTTAATCTAATCTGTCAACGGCCTCTTCACATTGTCCACCACAAAAACACAGCTGTGTGCACGGGAGGCTTGCTTTAGCACACTGACATCTTCCTGTGCACCGTTTTTTACAGGCACACTTAATGAGTTCTCTGCAGCCCTTTGATGCTTCTGGCAGGGTACTCCATAAGGGCACCCATATTCTCTCACTGTCAAGTGTCCACCCCCACTCAGGACTCGGAAGTGTTGGACTGGCTTCCAATGCCTGACCCCAGATGTATCCAGCTTGATAAGCAGCACGCTTTACATGTTGTAAAAGTGCTGCACGTGACGGTGGGATGTTTTCCAGCTTCCGATTACAGTAGGAGAAGAGGTGCTTCCTGGCTTTATTTACATCAGTGAGTTGCGATGTGCGAGAGTACAGCAGAACCACATATCTTTCAAATTTCTTCAGGTCCGCTTCTGTAACTTCACGTGGAGTAACAGACAGTCTTTAAAACACTTCAGTGATTTCTGGAAATGATTTCCATACTTCCCATGCCGTCTTCTTACCGACAGAGCTAAATGAAGACACCATGTCGCATCCTGATATGGCATGCATGAATGGGAGGCCTCTGCAGTAATCATTGCCAAGCTCACTAGCTATGACATGTGCTCCAATATACCGAAAGTGAGTACCATGACCAAATGCTAGCCAGAGTTCACAATCTTTCATGCTGATAGCAGTCACAATGGCTAGAACTAAGACATCTGTGTCAGTCGCATGCACCATAATCCTCTTCATGTTATTGCTGTAGGCATGGAAGCAGTGAAGCATCATTCGGTAGTCTGCTTCTTCATGAGTGCATGGTTGAAGCCCAGAAACATCAAGTGTTGAGGAGGAGGCAACATTCTGGCCTTTTGTTGTGACCAGCATCTTTTCTAGCACTGTTGATTCAGATTTGATCACATTGGCTAGAAATCTAAAGAGTTCCACCTTGTTGCTGTCAACATGCAAGAAGCTTTTCCAGTTGTGAGGAAGTCGTGTTTTCTCGGAAACTCGAAGAGCTTCTCCAGTACCTCGATGCTCTCTGATGTGTGCTTTAAGACTGTCGTCCTTATAGACATCCCACACAACATGTTCAAGTTGCCTCTTGAGATAAGGAACAAAGACACACTCTGCATAGTCTTTAAATGTTTTCACATTTGTTTTAGCAGTCTTGGGATCCAATGTGTGGACGAGAGCTGCCCCATCAAATATCTTCACATCCACATCAGGTATGTTCTGTGGTCGTTGGGCTCGTGGTTCTAAACACTTCAGTAATTCAGCTTTTTCTCCAAGTCGCATCATGTTATTTTCAGCCAGCGACGGTGGCCAAGAGTGGTTCTCATGCTGGAAGAAGATGTCCAATTCTCCATTTCGTGCTTGGCAAGAGATGTACATTCTGGAAAATAGTTGCAGGTCACTCTTCATGTTTGCCAATTTATACTTCTTCATTGAGGGCACCTTCCGCTCTCCAGACTTGAACAATTTAAGATTGTTCTTTGGAACCGTTTCATAGAGTGCCTTCTCCATCTTCACAAGACGGGAATCAACAAATGTTTTGTACTGGTTCTTTCCTATTTCCTCTGCTTCTGAGATGTTTTTGATGACTTCATCAGCCATGATGACCTTTGTGTCTAGTGTTAGGAGATCAGTACTCGGTTCTGTGAAGGGATTACCTATATCATTCATTACATCTATCACGCTTTGTACATCTGAGGCAAATCTCTTTTGTGTATTCAATGTTTGGATGTCGGTTGTCATCGGTTTCCTTCTGAGATAGACTCACTTCAACATCATGTATGATCCTAGCCATCTCTGGACCAGCGATCAACCATCGTCTGAGGGCTGATTAATTTTCAGTTATGCCAATGATCCCACCTTCTCCTTTCAGCACAGCATTAAGCTGTTCATGCATATGGTCATGTGCCATCATGGAGAAGCAATGTGTGGTCTTTTGGGTAACAAAAAGACCTTCTCTGAATTCTTGGTAAACAGCTGGGCATTCCTGTTCTAGCTGGACTAAATCTCGCACATGAACTGGTAACCACTTTGCATAATGAAAGTGATCCATGGCGAACATCCAAGGCACAATTCTTCCCAAGGTGCTAGTGTATAGCTCAAAGTTTCCTTTGCACTGTGATTGCATGAACTGAAGGAAGAGAACCTCAAGGTTGAAGGTTTTGCTCCAATATCGAAACTGGGGATGTATAGTTTCCATAAGCGTTCACCAGTCATTGAACAACATAACTTGATTTCCTTCTGCCTCAACTTCCTCTTTGTAGGAATTGTATGCTTGGTTACGTAAGCAAAAATGTGCGGCAGCTGTTACTTGATGAGCCCATTGAGAACGGGCTGTGAATGATCCCTTTTTGAGAGCATCACCTCTACCTTCAGTTGTAACGTTTGCAGTTGTCATCACACTCACCCATCCGCTGCCATATAGCCAGTCTCCTAGAACTTTAAGCAAAGCCATCTCGATATGCAAGCCACCCATCATCACCACAAACTTGTCTTCTCCGTAGGTTTCTGGCCAGGTCCATTGTATCTTCTTGGCAATTACAAACAGTGGTTGATCAACAGTCAATATTGGGACTTGTCCAGGATGTACATGATTTGTAGCTTGAGCGATCACATCCATACCATGCTTAACCATCGCCAGAGAATGAGCATTTTCTCGAAATAATAGCATGAGTCCAGAAATTGCTGGTGGTCTGGGGCAGGAAGCTTGTGATGCTGCAAAATGTGCTGACCAAGAAATATTATCATCTGCATTCAGTTCATGTTTCCTCAAAAGTTTTTCAACTGAACTTGCCCAGGCTAACTGCAGGTGGTCTGAATCTGGAGACGTTTCTGGAACAGCTTGTCCCTCTGTCTTGTGTGGAGTAGGACTATCATCTGGGAAAGCAGCAGATGGGACAGTAATGTAAGACTCCATAATTGGCTTCATCCTCCTTGTTTTTGGCATGTTCTGGTCAATGAGAGGGGTCGTCTGAAGCTCTGTGCCTGAACATTCATTAATTACATGCTGAGTAAGAGATATCGAAGTTCCATGGAATGCACTTTTCACTGAAGTGGATGAAGGGTTATGGTCGATGTTGTCTAGATTTCCTGTTGTGAAAAGACCCTTTTTTAGGACTCTGGGGTACACAACTGCAACATCTTCAAAAGAGAACAATGCACTGTTTGCTACATCAGTTGCTATCTGTTGTACACGGTCATATGATACAGACAATCCTTTCTCAAAAAGAGTGTCGATTAAGTCACGCTTTCGGGTCTTATTATGGATAAGCAACCCAATATACAAAGGTAGTCTTGTTTCACGTTCCAGGCTGTACCTAGTCGTTGGAGCAGTGGCTTCTCTTCTACTACATTTGATTGTGTTGAATGTAATCAATTCAACTATGGATATTGTCGCAGTTTTCACAACATGGTTGTTTTCCATCTGATTTTTTATATTTGTACCACCAATTACAATGTGAACTGACGCCATCAAAGAGGCTGTGTTGTCATCATATTGCACATCTGTTAATGATCCTGTAAACGAGTAGTGCTTCTGAAATATTTCATTCCTGATTATATTTGCAGCTCTCATCAGAACTACAGCATCACTATCACAGTCATGTTTCTTTGCTTCCCACAACGTTTCTCCAACGTCTTCCTTGAATGTCAGCACGACCTCATACTTACTTTTATGTGCTTCCAAGTCAGGAATTTGTGCAAGAAGCTTTTCCTTTGAACGAGTTGAGTTTGTTCGCTCAGGAATATCACTAACAAGTTGCTGAAGGCGTGACCTGTACGGTCGTACAAGGTTTGACAGCTTAAAAATGTATTCAGCGTGTTCTACTTCTTATCGAGACTCTTCAATATAAGATACCAATTCTGCAAAGGCTATAGACTCCGGTGTTAGATCTGGATCCTCCTTCACAGCCTCTTTCCTGATGTGTGTGCGGTGTCTGTTGCAGAAAACAGTTAAACACTGTTTGTGGTATACAGCACCTATTGCAGTCATATCGCCAGAGGACAGCTTGGCAAGCAATCGGGTATGGCGAAGTTCTGTTGCCATTTTCCGAACATTTGCATCAATCTGTGCTGTAGCAGCTCTATGATAACCTTTCTCCCCTTTGTCATCACAAAAGAAGCAGGATAGGCTTTTGTCAGTTTGAATGGAGGATCCAGGGAATACTGCCCGTAGTCTGCTTTTGAGTGGAAAAGTCTCAGTCTCTCTCACTTTGGCCATTTTCTTGCGGGCACGCTCAACTTTTTCTTTGCTAAACTTCATGTGGCATGTTTTGTGCCATTTTGCATTGTGTTTGGAAAGAGTTGCAGCTATACATTGCTGTCATCTAGGCTTGACAAGTTTATGTTTATTGGCAGGGCACCAAGTGAGTGTAGCTCCCGGATATGTTCAGCTATTGTATCATAAGGCCTTGACTGATGGACATTCTTGCATTGAGATGGGTCTCGCAGCGGTACTGGTGTATATTTTTGACATAGAGCACAGAGTGTCCAATCGGTTTCAGGCAAGACCACTTCAGAACCACTGTCAAGCTTTATTTTCTTGGTGGCCATAGTAGTTTCTTCTCCATCAGTTGTAACAGGTAAGCATGCACCTCAGAGTCATCACCTGAAAAGAAAGAGAAATAAGTTGTATTCATATAAGTGAGATATCTACATAAAATATTTTGGTTTTGTCATACAAAATGTAGCCTAATCAGATATATGTCCTGAAAATAAAACAAATATTTTCATGATAATGACCAGTTCTGAAAATGAAACAAATCATCAGATTAATGGCAGTTTCTGAAAGCAGAATTAAACGTAAGAATTATGGAATGATATGCATGTACGATCTTCCTGAGAACTAAACAAAAATAAAACAATAATTCATTGAGTTGTTTACCCTATATGTTAAGTGTTTAGATAACCATTTACTGGTTCTTATTTTGTCTACAAATTATAGTAAATTGTAACCAAATTTCTTGTACTTAAGACCTATATTTAGCCATAAGATGCTATGTGCCACACAGAAGAAAAACGTTTAACTAGATTGATATTTGCATTACCAGCAGAAAGCAGCCATTTTGGATTTTGCTCAAAATATTATTTTATGGTATTTTAGTGTAATTCATTGAATTCCTTGACCCTAAAAACCTATGAATCAACATTAAGATCATGCTTCTATGTCAAATAGAACCAAAGTTCTGATAAAATATAAAAATTGGCAATACGCAAGGCGGCCATTTTGGATTTCTCGATTTTGAGTAAGACCCCTTGGTTTGCCAGCGTGGATCCGGTTAGAAATGGATTCAGCCTACTCAAAAACCCCTGTATGCAAATTTTCATGCTTTCTTCCCGAAAGTGAACATCTTGGCCATTTTATTCGACATATCTACTAGACTATAATAGTTCGTTATCTGCGTTATATTTATTTATCTATTTCCATGTCATTTCGTAATACTAAACTTATAGATAACCTACTTTTTTTCTAAACGAATTTCCCATTTCTCATAATCCTTTCCTCATTCTTGTGTTAGTCTGCTCTCAGAAATTCCAGTCGTAAGGATAAATGCAGAAATAGAAAGAAATTAAGACTCAGAGAGGAGGTAGCCTGTACATATGAAGCTCAATGAAAGTTTTGATAAGTTCTGGTATAATTATGTGAGTAAGTATAAGGCTAGATTATTCCTTGAGATGTATCACCACTCTATATCAAAGGCATTTGAATTAGATCAAATAATGTTACGAATAACCACTCTTGTACCTATTTAGTTTTGTGACTTTAATTCTGCAGAATAGATTAGGACTCAAGGATAGTGAGAGAGGGACTACATGGCTATAAGGGGCTATCTGGATAATGTGTGATAAATTTCAACGTTGTTACTGATCTCAATAATAATAATAAATAATAATAATAATGATAACAGTAATAATAGATGATAATAATAATAATAAATAATAATAATAATAATAATAATAAGGATAATAATAATGATAATAATAACAATAATAATAATAAAATAAAAATAAATAAAAATAAAAATAATAATAATAATAATAATAATAATAATAATAATAATAATAATAATAATAATAATAAAAAGAAGGTGTCCTTTTTGTCTTTTGCTTCAAAATTTAAAAATTTTTATTAAATAAACATGCCAAAGAAGGAGTTACATGGAATACAAATTGAAATAAGGATAATAGAGAATTTTGTAAATAAAAATAACAAGAGCCGAAAAAGAAACAGATCTGTAAAGAGGCAGTGAAAAACTTGGCAGAAAAACTTATCATAATGATCAAATCTAACAAAATTTGGAAATGGAACAATTAGGAGAAACAGTTAACAATATGACATATTAACAAGAATATTTAAAAATATGAATTTGATTAATATGCTAGTGAATAAATGAAATTATAAATCAGTAGATATATATAATTCCTGTCAGTGAAGAGTTATATGGAGAGCCATTATCAACAAGTAACCTTGATATGTTGTTTCTTATCATAGCTACTTTATGGATTAGTCCCTGCGGGGTTAACGCTGATGTTGCTGTTGCTGATGATGATGATGTTGTTCTATAACACGCTTCTATAACTTAATTGGGTGAAGGTTCATGTTTGTAAAAGGTAATTTTAATTGCTTAGCGAATGTCCTTCACACCTGGTATCTCCATGAACAACATCTTTAGACAGGGGAGTAATTAAGGTAATAATTGGTAAAATATTGGGTCTTGAAATAGTTTTTTCTTCATGAATGGAAAACTTAAAGTTTAATTAAGTAGTAAGGATAGTGGTAAAGAAGGAATAATTCCAAATATTCTTTGGTTATAACATCTAATATACTTTCTAGTTAAGGTTTATGATCTCAGACATTATTAATCAATACTTGAAAAGGGAAACCATCAGGGAATGAAATTGATTTTGATATTAAGCGATGGAACTGGAATTCTGAATTGTTAAGGCAGTATGATAAAAACTACTTATTTAAATATTATCAATACAATTAAACAAATATATACCTTAAGTTACCACAGCAATCCATAGTACAACATATAATTGTTAAGGAATCATGAAAGTTTAATTGTATGTATGAACTTTATGTATGTATGTATGTATGTAAATATGTATGTATGTAAGTTTGTATGAATCTATGTATGTATGTAAGTATGCCTTCTTACGAGAAACCTTACAATGTTAAGTATCAAAACATCCTAATTTATGTTATTCGAAAACTTCTCAATATTTTCCTAAACTGAACGACTATCGTACCTTTGTTGAAAAGTCTCTGGTGACACATGATTGCATTTTCACTTAGAACTCTTTAAAAGGAATATATATTTCATCGCAATTTCCCTTCAGTGAATGATTCGGGAAGTTTTAGGGACAGAATTTAAAGTTTTTCACACTTTTCAATATTACAACTTTACCTCCTTAAGTTATGGTTTAGGCAACGCCAAATTAGGCGAATGGGAATATTTATCAGTTAAATAATAATAATAATATATTATTATTATTATTATTATTATTATTATTATTATTATTATTATTATTATTATTATTATTATTATTATTATTATTATTGCTAGCTAGGCTACAACCTTAGTTGGAAAAGGGTTCCAACAGGGTATATCTGTTTCGAGGTTGTTACTTCTTTTGAAATATATTGATTTAAATTTTCATTACTTTTCAAATCCTTTATTTATTTCCTTATTGCTTTTCCTCACTGGGCTACTTTTCCTGTTGGAGCCCTTTCCCAACTAAGTTTGTAGCTTAGTTATTAATAATAATAATAATAATAATAATAATAATAATATATATATATATATATATATATATATATATATATATATATATATATATATATATATATATATATATATATAAAGAGAAGTCCTTGTCTCTACGAAGAGTGTTGTCCCCCCAAATAATTCGTGTTTACTACTGCTGCTAAAAGGTTGGAAGAATTTTTTCAACTTTAGTTGGACTTTCAATTACTTTGTTTCCTGTTGTCCGTCAACCCTGAAGACCAGACTTCCACTCCTAACAAGATATTTTTTTTTCTCTGTCATTAAAGAATTATTTTAAAATTAGGTATTTATTTTATTCAAAATATTATTCACTGATGATCTAAAAGCTAAAATCTCTACCCCGCCAGAAGCTGTTACCATAAAATGAATTCCAAGTGGATGTATATTCCCAAGATAGAATTCGGCATTAAATGCCATTCGTGGGTGATATTTACATTGATTGAAATCACGTGTTCTTGTGATATATATTCATTTATAATAACCACGTGTTGCAAACTTACCATTCAGCTATCATGGTGGAGATGGGTTTATTTCAAGTGTATGAACAGATTCCTGAATTCGACAGGAATATGTACGAGGACTTGTCATAAACTTTTTATCTCTCTTGATAGCTCAGTCGGTATGGTCCCTGCAAGCATGGTTTCCAGCCGAACAGGTGGGGGTTTGAATCTCCACCCGGCCAGAAGTTGTTACCATAAAATTAATTCCAAGTGGATGTATATTCCCAATATATATATTATATATATATATGCCATATGTATATATATATATATATATATATATATATATATATATATATATATATATATATATATATATATATATTTAATACTTTTGTTTCCTTTTTAACATCAAATACTCTTTTATATATAAGTTATTAGAGGTATTTTAGAAGTCATGAGTAATAGATTTTATTAAGTCGTGAAACATATGAGATAACTATTTGGAAAAGTGTTATAACTCAATGATATAGTATTCATAACAATAAATAGTCAGTTATAGACGCATACACTGCGTGTCTTTATATGTGTAATTGCACGTGTATGTGTGTCTTTGTGTCTGTATATCGCTGTATATACGACTCACTGTATGTTTGGATATATTCCTTTGCACTCCACTTTATCTATACAGAATAATATATAAGAATTTTTCATAGAAGAAAAAAAAAGTATTTTGTTCCAATTTTCTTCGTCTTCAGATTCTTCCAACCCTTCCATAATGCTGACACCTGACCTGGAATCCTTCCAGATTCCAGACACCAATCATGACTCATTCTCTGTCACAACACACACACAATATATCTTCAGTTGAAGACGTGGCGAGAAAACATTAATCATTGGGAGGAATTTCTCAAATATCTTTTATATGAAAAAGATATTTCTGATTTATAGATTTTTTATAATTTATATTTTTACTTTTTGCCCTTTTACATCGGGAATTTTTTTTAGGAATTAATTGATTTATATTTATATCAATACGTTAGGAATCATTTCGTTCTTTTTCTGAACTGTATTATTTAGGTTTCAATAAATGAATATATGAATAAATGAATAAGTGAATAAATATAATTCTATTAAGCTATGTCTAAGACAGGTGACGTGAAGCAAATTCTATTACTCTTCCGAAACTGTTCCTGGCATTGAAAGTAAAATCAAGTAATCCAGTGGGGTCGTTGGTCTTGGTATTTAGGTAGGGCTCAGAATCTGATTCCATTAACGTGGTGTTTGTCCCATTCTTGCATGTGGTAAGCAATGTTGCCTTCTTTTCAAAGGACTTTGCTTTAGCTTTTGGGGTAGAGCGTAGTCTCGATCGGCTGCCCTTCCTGGCATCGCTTAGACCCTGGGTAGCGTATGTTCATGTGTTGTACCAGTCACAAGCGTCCTTCCTCCCAGCAGCGAGGAATCCTGGCGCGGTTAGGTCGACAGTTCGAGACTTGTGAGGTGTCTGTTATGATTCTAGAAGAGATTAAAGTGGCTTCGTTTCTGGGTCTGTTTCAGAATGCATACTAATCAATCTTCTATCTAGATAACTATCAACCAAAATCAGACGCATGTTGATGTTTATGTGGAATAAAGTTTGTCAAAGGGATTTGCTGTCAAAAGTCTATTAGAGTGACATCAGGGTTAAGGGTCTTCTGCAAGTTTCCCTTATGATTTTATCGTCTTTTAAATTCATTCAAATGATGTAAGGATGGATTTTCAATCCTTGAAACAGAGTACTTAGTTTATGGTTTTTTTTTTTTTTCTTTGGTGAGTAAAAGGGAATAAATGTTGTAAAGTTTAAACATATCTGACCAATTAAGGCCAAACTTTAGAGGGAAATTTAGTCCTGGGGTTGATTGGAAGACACAATACTGTATATTCTTCATTATTTTGATAATTATGATAGTTTTAATTATCGAATAATGATAATAATGTTACTAATAATAATGATAACTTCAATATCGATAATAATTTCAATGATAATAAGAGGTACATATATAATGTGAAATACCTCAGTTGAAATGTCCACTTGGAAAAGGTTGTTTGGTAAGGTTAGAAGGCCCAACCTCAAGGCCATTTATGAAATCACAATTGCTTCTTCCTTTGCATTAAGACATAGGAATACTGTAGATTCTTCTAAACCTCCTGTTCTCTAAGTTGAAAATAACTCTATTCATAATTCAATCATTCAACTTCAAGTAATATTTTCATTGTCAAAACCACGAATTGATGTTTCATGGAAAAAATTATTAAATGCTCATTTAGATATGTAAATTATAATGCTTTTATGAACATATAAACATATTGTAGATTCAAATGATAACACCTGGATATTTGCATTCATTTCCGACAATCTTCAATCCAGAACCTTCGCATCAAATACTCTTTCTCTTGGAAGAAAATAATACTTGGAAAATTGATTCCATTTTCATGTTTAATTAAGAGAGAGAGAGAGAGAGAGAGAGAGAGAGAGAGAGAGAGAGAGAGAGAGAGAGAGAGAGAGAGAGAGAGAGAGAGAGAGAGTAAAATCACCCTTTCCTTTTAAATGTTTGTATATTCATATTTCTTCCTTCCTAATAGGTTTATTTCTAATATATTGAAACTAATATACCTGCATACCAAATTGAAAATACAACACGAAATAAAATACCCAATTGATGTCACAATTTAATTAGTAACGGTAAAGAAAACAGAGATCCAGCAATTTACAATTCCTTAATTTTGCAGGAAATAGAAAATAACCTTAATTATTTAACTTGAAGGAAATAATATTCAGAGACGCAGATTTACCTAAATCACATTTGAAAATTAGTTATAGCTATAGTTCATCCCTGAATTTTGAATTAGATTTCATCTTTTATATTCTGTGATATCATTTTGGAATAAGCATAATAAAGGGAAAAATATTAATCAAATTACAAGCTCTTTTCTTAAATCCCTAAAGGTATTTATGAATAAGTAATATGAGGTACAAATGATATATATATATATATATATATATATATATATATATATATATATATATATATATATGTATATATATATATATATATATGTAATAAATGAAATAGTTAGTTATTACATGTTTAAAACACATGACGTAATATGTCATTGTGGAAGAAGATGCTAGCGTGAGATTTGCTGTAGTCAGATAAAATCATAACAGGATGTATTTTGCATTCCTCGGTAATGTAACATTTTTCTGAAGCATCAACACAAATGCATACCGTGTGAAAGATTGTGTCGTCACCGGATGCAGGTGTCTTCCGAGACGAATGTAAAGTTTACATATTGTGTTTAAATGCTGAGACAACTAAACATACGATATCTGTGATATCGATAATTTAGGCAGTTCATATCTATACTTCACCTGAATTGGTCATCCAACCAAACCAGCTACACTCCTGTGATGGAGATGTTTAACACTTTTTTTTAGAGAATAAACCATTTTAAAGTTACAATGATGAACTTTATTTCAAGACTCAACATCTCAAACAACACATACTCAATGTGTGTTAGTAACAGTAGCACACTATATATATATATATATATAATATATATATATATATATATATATATATATATATATATATATAGGTTTGCTTTTTGAAGTTTTATAACTCAAATCCTTACTCTCTCTCTCTCTCTCTCTCTCTCTCTCTCTCTCTCTCTCTCTCTATACTCTCGCTTAGCAAAAATCAGTCCAGAGGTAACGGATACGAGCTAGAATTGAAAAGATACAACACCACCCAATGTAGCAATTTCTTAACGTACAAAATAGCAATTATATCGAACAGACTTCCAGCGGATGTAGTAAAAAGTAACATGGTAAGCGAGTTGAAGAATAAGTTAGACAGGATCGTGAGAACTCTAAAAGCTTGAAAGGAATAGCTCTACCCAGGAGCAAATAGAATTACGCAGATGGACGAAAAAGTCTTTGAGACATCCAAAAATCCTTGTCAGTCCTTGTAATTCATTGTAATTCATACTACCCCTCTGTCATTAGGAGAAGGATTGATTATTATTATCTTAAATCTATAACTAAAGATATATTATCCCTATTAATATCCTTCAGTTAAAATGACAAGACCCTGTATCCTTCAGGGAATCCGTGAGCCAAAGTAGACATAAGATCAGTTCGTCTCTTCTCCAAATCTATCTGAGATGAAATTCCTACATCAACACATCTGCTTCTCGGAATGATTGATGGTGGTCATATGGGGATTTGGGCGAGTCTAGTTCTACGAGATATCTATGGAAGGCCCATTTATAGTATAGATATAACTATATATCGCTGTCCAATTTACTCAGGAATTAGTGGGTAGAATGAAGCATGTAAGAGTCAGGATTATGAAGGGAATCGATGTGTTGATTTGAATCGAGGTCCTTTGATCAAATTATGTGCTGGCATAAGGCCCCCAACGATCGTTTGCCTGTGTCAGGTAAAAAAACGAAGAATTAAAGCTCCCCAAGAGACGTCCTCAGTGGTTTATCAAAGATATCCTTTTAAAGCTCTTTCTTTAATTCACAGCTGATCTCTCCTGAGACTCTATAGGATGAAGGATAAATGTTTACACAAGTAAACAAAGGTAAACAAATATACACATAAATATACACTCCTACAAATGTGTATATATGTAAAGACACTTGAATAGATAGAACTTATAATAGTATACACATCTAAACCTTAGTAAGAGTTGAGCGATTCGGTTTCGGTGTTAGTTCTTAGGGTATGAAGTTGTTAGCCCTATGTCCTATTCTAGACCCAGCTATATCTCTCCAATAGCTCCCATAGTGGTGTTACAGTAGTGAACCCTGACCTACGAAGGGTGAACCAAGTTCTCTACTACTAAGGAACAAACGGCCATTTGATACAAGTAACTTCAAAAGGTGGATAAAGAGTCTCTCTCTCTCTCTCTCTCTCTCTCTCTCTCTCTCTCTCTCTCTCTCTCTCTCTCTCTTCAATAACCAAGGAGCCACATATTTTTAAAGATATGTTTTAAAATTCTAAGAATGAAGAAGCTCTGACACTACATTCTATTAAGCATAAACAAGATAGAGCAGAGGCAATATTCTTAAGTTACCCTTCATGGGGTGATAAAAGGGGTAAAGAAAACGAGAGGTATAAATTTCTAATCATGAGCACTTTATACTGTTTTGTACTTTTATTTTTTCTTGTGTCTTATAAACAAAATTATTTTTTTCTTTTTTTCTCATGGTTGGTCTCTCTCTCTCTCTCTCTCTCTCTCTCTCTCTCTCTCTCTCTCTCTCTCTCTCTCTCTCTTTGTATAATCTAGCCTATTTGGTAGAGTCAAAAGCAGTTTAATCCTCTGAATATACATACACACACAGACATATATATATATATATATATATATATATATATATATATATATATATATATATATATATATATATATATATATATATATATATTTATATATATATATATATATATATATATATATATATATATTTATATATATATATATATATATATATATATATATATATATACAGTATATATATATATATATATATATATATATATGTATATATATATATATACATATATATATATAATATATATATATATATATATATATATATATACTGTATATATATAAATCATCTATCAATAAACATTCCTCAGGGCATTTTTCCTGGAGGAACCCTTCCTTACGCACCCATGTTATTCACTGAAACCCCCTTGGGGGGTCTGTCATTAGCGGAACCCTTTCTCTCTCCATTGGAAACTTGTGGAAAAATAAGCATTTCTCAGATGGGAAAATAATGTCCAACTTGTAATTACTCTACGCATTTGACATTGGGTGGAAAAATAGGAGACGAAGATTTAGCAATCCCTTCTGGAGGAGATGGTTTGAAGGTCTGAAGGTTTGAAGTCTTTTCTGGGATCTGTTGAGGAAGGGTTAGGATGAATCTTAAGGTGTTTTATAAAAAGTTTAATCGGGTTGACTTTAGATCCAATTGGAACTGATAATTGGTACTTCATCATGATCTGATTTTGTAGAAGAATAGTTTAGATTTTGTAGTAATTTACGTCTAGGGTATCTCTCTCTCTCTCTCTCTCTCTCTCTCTCTCTCTCTCTCTCTCTCTCTCTCTCTAAGGAGTTTGACATAATAATAGAAAAAATAGATGATATATGTAGAAACCATAAAGACTAGAATATACTCCTATCCGGAGATTTTAACTTTTCTTCGTGGATTGGAAAGAACGGATAGAAGAAATTGGTTGTATGTATACATATAAAAAAGAGAGAAATAGTAGTGCAGAAAATAAGAGGCAATTTGAAAAGCTTTAAGATATGCTATTAGAACATAATATGCAGCAAATAAACCACATCCCAACAAGAAAGGAAAATGTCCTAAATCTAGTATTTATGAATGAGGTGAATTATGTTAAAGAAATAATAGTGTATAACACGGGAATTTCAGACCATAATGTCATAGAATCAATAGTCCATTCCAAAGCAAGTGATTGCAGAATTAATAAAAGCACAAAACTTTGGGAAAGATATGGAAAATATAATTTTTACAGTAAGAATATAAAATGGCCAGAAATAAATGAAGAACTGAATAAAGAATGGAAAAATGTGTTTGTAAGTGATAATATACAGGTAAATACGGACATACTGTACAAAATACTGGAGAAAATTGTTGAAAAATATGTACCGAAGAAAAACAATAAACAAAAGACATGCACACCAAGAGACAGAAGGATATTATTTCAGAAAATTAGAAAGTAGAAGAAAAATCTTGCAAAAGAAAAAAATGTGTGGAAAATGATGGAAATAAAAAGTAAGATAGAAAATGTAGAACAAAAGATTATACAGTCGAAATAAAAGGAAAAAAGGGACTTAGAAGAAAGGACACTTCAAAATATAAAAAGAAACCCCAAAGTACTTTACTCCTATGCAAAAAAGATGAATAAAAGGAGAATAGAAATAGGCCCTCTAAGAAATGAAGGACGGGTAACGAATGAAAAAAATGAAATATGCAACATATTAGCAGAAAAATATAAGAGTGAGTTCACGCCAAGAATTGCGAATGAGAATAATAAAACAGAAATTAGAGAAGAAAATGTTGAATATCTAACGGATATAGATATTAATGAAGCAGATATTGTCAAGGCTATAAACAAAATTAAAAATGGACCAGCAGCCGGACGAGATGGAGTTCCAGCAATTTTGTTAAAAAAAACTGCAAACACTAACGTGAAGCCGCTTGCAATACTGCTAAGACAAATTTTAGATATGAGCAAGATATATGTTAAACATAAATTAGCTTATATAACCCCTATCTATGTTAGTCTAATGTCACATATTATGAAAGTGTATGAGAGGGTAATAAAAAAGAAAATAATGGATCATTTGGTTGAAAATAATTTGTTTAATATAGGTCAACACGGTTTTGTGCCCGGAAAAAGTACACAAACCCAACTGATAGCACACTATGAAAACATATACAAAAATATGATAAATGAAAAAGACACAGATGAGATCTATCTAGATTTAGCAAAAGCCTTTGACAAGGTAGACCATAATATATTAGAGAAAAAAATGAGAAAGCATAATTTTGTGGGAAAGATAGGAAAATGGGTAAAAGAATTCCTGCAAAACAGAAAACGAATAGTGGTTGCAAATGACGAGAAATCGGATGAAGCTCAGGCAATATCTGGCGTGCCACAAGGTACGGTATTAGCTGCACTGCTGTTTGATATTATGATCTCAGACATAGACTGTGATGTTGAAAACTCTGTAGTGAGAAGTTTTGCCAATGACACAAGAATAAGTAGAGAAATTACTTGTGATGAACATAGGGACTCACTACAAAGAGATCTAAACAAAATATATGAATGGGCGGAGATAAATAGGATGGTATTTAACTCCAATAAATTCGAATCAATGAATTATGGAAACAGAGAAGGAATGGTATATGCATACAAGGGACCTAATAACGAGACGATCACAAACATGGAAGCAATTAAAGACCTTGGTGTAATGTTAAATAGGAATATGTTATGCAACGACCAAATAGCAACACTGTTGGCTAAATGTAAAGCAAAAATGGGAATGTTATTCAGACATTTTAAAAAAATAAAAGCTGAACACATGATTATGCTTTACAAAACTTATGTACGTAGTACACTCGAGTACTGCAATGTGATATGGTACTCACACTACCAAAAGGATATTGCAAAAATAGAGAGTGTACAAAGGTCCTATACTGCTAGAATAGATGAAGTTAAAGACCTTGACTACTGGGAAAGACTGCAAATTTTAAAACTATACAGTCTAGAAAGGAGAAGAGAACGCTACATGATAATACAAGCATGGAAGCAAATAGAAGGAATTACTGAAAACATCATGGAGCTAAAAATATCAGAAAGAGCAAGCCGAGGTAGATTAATGGTGCCAAAAAATATACCAGGAAAACTAAGAAAGGCGCACAGGACATTAATCCACTACGCACCAGCATCGATAATGCAGCGATTATTTAATGTGCTGCCAGCTCATCTAAGAAACATATCAGGAGTGAGCGTAGATGTGTTTGAGAATAAGCTCGATAAATACCTAAGATGCATCCCAGACCATCCAAGACTGGAAGATGCAAAATACACCGGAAGATGCATTAGCAACTCTCTGGTGGATATACGAGGTGCCTCACACTGAGGGACCTGGGGGAACCCAAACAAAAAATAAGGCAATAAGGTAAGTCTCTCTCTCTCTCCTCTCTCTCTCTCTCTCTCTC
>NC_090749.1:79882928-79890428 GCF_036898095.1 Palaemon carinicauda | reverse complement strand
TCTTAAGGCTCTGTTACCCATTTCATAAAAGAAATCCATTATGTTTACAACCCCCCCAAAAAGGCATAGCTTATTGTTCTCGAGGGTTCTTTAATTTTCATGATAAATTGTGAGAAGTATGTCAGAGTAACATACCGGATTCAGTTTGCTTATAATGGATTCCAATACCCGCGTACTATACTATGCTAAAAGAGGCCTTAATAGTAGTTGCTATAAAGGTGTATTTTGATATTTAATCGCAGAGTCTGCAAGTCAATAACATATTGTAGAGTAGAACTTATGCAAGGGTGTCATAAAGTCTTATTTCGAATACCAGGTCAATTTTGGAGTCTATTCGAGAAGAATGGTGAAACTGCTTCTGCAGATACAATTGCATTCTGTTAATAACTGTGCAATGTCTGTCTTCGGTAATGAAAAGCAAAAGCATAAAATATCTTTAATCTAATAAAAAAAAAGTATATTAGTCGAGATCTGTATAATAAAGTATGGGTGCTAAGCATTACGAGAGGGGCCAA
Organism: Palaemon carinicauda; assembly: GCF_036898095.1. Taxonomy (NCBI): domain Eukaryota; kingdom Metazoa; phylum Arthropoda; class Malacostraca; order Decapoda; family Palaemonidae; genus Palaemon; species Palaemon carinicauda. The sequence goes on along the minus strand of NC_090749.1, from coordinate 79,889,913 downwards.
GTGTCTCCTCTCATCGTCAGGCAAAGTCCTGTACAAGGAGTGATGAGCAGACTCCTTATATGAATAGAATTGAATACAAATAATTATATAATCTATTTATAACTCTATCCTATAAATTCCCAAAACCAATCATGATTACAATATATTGTAAAGAATAAAACAAAAAAAGAAACAGAAAAAGGTAGAAGAGACAGGGATGAATATTGCAAAGCCATGGACGAAGCCTTTGTGTATCCACCATTTCTTGCAATCAATTGCAATCATCAGAAGATGTACAAAGCTCATTAGCTCTTTGTTGCAGACAGGAGCCATCACTGAATGCAAGCAAAAGCAAAAGACTCTTTCTTATTTTGAAGATTAATAGGAAAAGGAGAAGAAAAACTACATCGTCAACCAAAACTACAAACTCTTTTTAAGAGAAAATAGATTCGTTAGTCTTTCTCAAGTTTTTTCTCCTTGGTTGAAAAAAGAATTAAAATAAGATCCTGTGTTAAAAAAACCTTTTGGAAATAAATCACTGTTAGTCTTCTGTGTTAAAACAAAGCGTATCTATCTCAGAGGATTTGATAATTAGCAAAACTTCATAATTATCTTCTAGATTTCTTTTGTGGTAAATTGAAAGAAAATATCATTTCAAAAAAGGACTGATGGCCGGCCATCCATATTCTTTACATTACATTCTTATTCTGTCTCGGTAAATTACGCATCACTTTATCAGCTTTTATACGCATTTAGTATCTTTAATCCATAAGAGGAAAAAATCATCATCATCATCATCATCATCTCTCCTTACGCCTATTGACCAAAAGGGCCTCGATTAGATTTTGCCAGTCGTCTCTATCTTGAGCTTTTAAATCAATACTTCTCCATTTATCATTTCCTACTCCATGAAATGGATGGAATATTAAGAAATGTTATTGGGTTTTCTGCTCCTAAATTCTTTTATAATTTTCTGTGATTCACTTTCGTTTCATATTTCACTGCTATCTTTTATTTCTTCATTATCTATTTCATCCAAAAATAATGATGTGAAACCTGTAATTCCTCTGGTAAGCATAAACACTTATTAAAGCTTAATCAATATTTTCAGTCATTTATGTTTAAAGGTTTAAGTGCCGCTCATAGATGGCAGACAGAGATATTGCCGTATCAAGCAGGACAATGCTCTAGAGACTGAACTTATACACATCAGCGGCCAAGACCACTATCCACCCAAGCTAGCACCTAAGAGAGCCAGGCGATGGCTCCTGGAGACTCAGCAGATAGACCTATAGGCTCCCTCAAAACCCCGCTCATTAGGTCACAAAAAGGTGAGATTGTAGCGACTCAAGAAACTAACGAGCTTGAGAGGGACTCGAACTACGAACCCTAGTGTGGCAATCACCAGGCAAGGACTTTACCAACATGCCACCATGACCTTGTTGGGTGTGTTAAAATTGTATGAAATGATTAAATAAAAACCGGATAATCTGTAGTGTATCTGATATTTAAAATAAGAGAATATAAGCGTAAATATTGATTCAATAAAAAACTAAATAACTGAAAACGTTATAATTTAAATGATTAATTCTATAATTAAGCAGAAAAACATTAGTTCAAAAAATATTCACCTTTTTTTTACCACAACAAGGAAACCTTAGCGCAGTTTGTACTTGCATTGATTACCTGAAGGAGGTTCTAAAGGGCCTAATGGAAGCGCTAGTCCTTCCACGCCCTAATGGAAGAGCCAACATAATAATGGGCAGAGGAAATCTCACACACTCATCCTCTTAATGGTCTTCCTCCATCTGATCTCAAAACATCTCAAGTATTTCCTTTGCTTAATCACATCTGAAAAAGCATTCACTGGCAACTCTTGCTGCGAGGTAAGCATTTACTGGAGATATTTTCTATTCTAGTAATCTGATTGGAGAGGAAAAATATATACCAAATGGAAGAAAATTTATTACTTGATGCAATTAAAGTTACGGGGGTTTTAATTGTAATTAGTGCTTGTTGATTAATGCAACGAATAATTTGTTTGAAGAGATTTAAAATGGGAAAAGTGTGATATATATTTTCATATTTCCCTATCTTTACATAATTCCAACAACTTTATATCTAACACTTTTTTATCTATCTATCTATCTTTTAAATACCTATTGATATATCTACTTACCTTTCTATCTGTCCACCTTCTGTGGTCACCACATTCCTCAAGACATTAATAACCTCCAGAGGAGGTCTTCATAACGCCCCCCTCCCCCGAGGAAGATGTCCAATATCATTATGTTTCCTTTTGACTGGACTATATAAAGTTCATTTGGGAATTCGAGAGAAGTTGAATATAAAGTGGATGGAATTTATTGAGAAATATAATGTACATTTTTCTTTGCTCGCTTCGTAACATGAGTTTATGATTGGATATACAAGTATGTATTTACACAAACATGCACACACCAATATATGTATATGTTTATATACACATATAATATATATATATATATATATATAAATATATATATATATATATATATATTATATATATATATATATATATATAAATATATATATATATATATATATTATATATATATATATATATATGTACACAAATATATACATATATATATATATATATATAAATATATATATATAATATATATATAGATGTAGATATATATCTATATATATATATATATATATATGTACACTGTTTATACATACATATATATATACATATATATATATATATATATACATATATATACACATATATATATATATATATGTACACAAATATATATATATATATATAAATATATATATATATTATATATAAATATATATATATATATATATACAATTTATATATGTACACAAATATATATATATATATATATAAATATATATATATATATATATAGATAGATATATATATATATATATATATATAAATATCTATCTATATATATATATATATATATACATATATATATATATATATATATGTGTACACTGTTTATACATACATACATATATATATATATATATATACATATATATATACATATATATCTATCTATCTATCTATATATATATATATATATATATATAATTCAATGGAAACCCGTATGTTACACAAAGGAGACAAAAAGGTAAATTGTATCCTCAATATTATCTTGAATCTCATCTTTGGTCCGAGATTTAAACGTTATCAATCCTACAGTTTATCAAAGATTTAAATTACATATCCATATTTTAATTGTTTTTTTTTTTTATAGTGATACAAAGGGTGCATATTTATTGCATTCATTGATATAAAAGCATTTTTTAATATATGGTGGATAATGCATTAATTTTCCTACCTTCCCCCAATATCATATTAATTCCACATTGTATAGATTTAAGAAGTCACCATCCCGGTGTATCAAAAGGAGAGAGAGAGAGAGAGAGAGAGAGAGAGAGAGAGAGAGAGAGAATTGCAGACTTTTTTTTTAATAAATGGATTATCTTATACTTCCTTATTATTCAATCATGACATTAGTTTTTTATCTGAATGTATATTCTTTATAAGCTAAATCCTATTTACCCATATGGTATTTGGTACTTATTGTAAATGTATATTGTTCAAAATATTGGATGATAAAACTATATAGATATGCATAGAAATGGTTAATATAAATTATGTTTCACTATTTAGAAATAATGTTCATCAAGGATATTTCTATATTTAGCAAAAAAAAATCAATCTTTTAAAGTACATTATGATCATGATTATGTATCATATAACAGCAGTGAAAATGTCATACAATACTTATGTAAAAATGTAAAATGAAACTCGAAATGAAAAATTACATTCTTTTATGAATGCTGGAATTCATCATCAGTGATATCCTATCTATTATTATTATTATTATTATTATATTATTATTTATTATTATTATTATTATTATTATTATTATTATTATTATTATTATTTTGATAATAATAATAATAATAATAATAATAATAATAATAATAATAATAATATAATAATAATAATCATAATAATGGTGTACAACTTTTCCGCAAGGACATAGCCTGACGAAGAGAAGAGACACAGCATCCTTTCGTAACGCATAGAAGGCAAACTCGATTTTAATTATCTTAACCAGTTTACTTTTAATAAAATCATAGAAATTTTTCCACTGATAAGAAATATAGCACAGTTACTGGCGGAATGCAGAACTGAACAAAAGAGAAAAATACGACCAATAGAAAAGTTTAACTATAAAATTGCGATCACCTTTAATGATATATCTTAATGATCCTCGTTATTTCGCAATATGTCTAAGAAAAATTAGCATTTGATCTTTGAAAATCACTGACAATTAACTTTCATATAATTAAAAGAATAAATAAAATAAATAAAACCAAAATGAAAAGCATCTTACCCCAAAAGATGCATAATGTATCCGAATTTATCTTCTTTCACATATTTTGGGTATCGTCTTTTGCCCCCCATCCATCAACGGAAGAATTTGACTCTTGAATTCTCAAGGTAAGAGAGAGAGAGAGAGAGAGAGAGAGAGAGAGAGAGAGAGAGAGATAGATAAGTAGTACATCTAATATGTATGTAATCAATAATACATATTCTATTTCCTGATATATTCAGTCAATCACATCCATATATCGTTGAAGGGGATACATTGATAACAAAATCGGAAAACATTCCATTTATAATACTGGTTTTACTTTTAACGCGTAAATCTATCTAGAAGTGGAGTGAAGGAAATAGAAAATTAATTTTTATATGAATTATTCTTAAATATAGAAATTTGATTAATTTTTCTAAAATATAATACATCTACAATTTCTTAATCTCAGATTTTTTCTATTGTATAAAATTAGAAGTAAGTTGAATAGAATACACCAAATCTGATTATAGTTCCTAGGGAAGTCTCCTGGTTTCTTCCCTGAATTCTCCCTGGCTCTATCCTCAACGTCCTTGCGAAATTCTCAAGGGTCCATTTTAAAGACTTTAAGGACATCCGGAGGATGCCCCCTTCAAGTGGATTTAAGAAAATCCTTAGTTCCATTTCTAAGTGTCCTGAAGGAAGTCCTCACGCTCAAATTTTACAGTGTCCTCGCAGGAATCCATCTTCAAGTTTCCTTAGGGAAGTCGTTGGGCTTCCTATTTAAGTGTTCTTTAGTATGTAATTTCGCTGCATCTTCAAGTGTTCTTAAGTAAGTCTCCGGGTTCCTTACTTAAATGTCCTTGGGGAAGTCTTAATGCTCATATTTAAGGGTCCTTTTGGATATCCACAGGTTCCATCTGTATGCATCCTATGGTATTTAGTTGGGTTCCAATTTAATAGTTATTGATGTATTGAACTTTATATATGTATTCTAATGGCTTAGAAAGAGTTGTATATAGCATATTATTTTGTTAATTGATGCCTTGTGTAAAGCTTGAAATATATAGGATTAATGAATAACAAAACAACGAGAGACTGATTCGCCCAAAAAGTAAAAACACTCAAAGCAAAAGTATGAGAAATTTACTTACTTAAGTCAATAAACGAATTTCTACTGACATTCTAAAAGATGTTGGAATTTTATTATTGCTCATCAAAATACATCTCAGGAAACTCCTTTGGTGACATCAAGACTAAAATAACAAAACTGACATCAGTTCTAAGGATGGGGACGAACAGACTTGTTTTTTTTTATCTATAGTTATTACTGCCTCCTTATCTATCTACTTATTCTTTTATATCAATACATACGCACACGCACTCCCATATACATACATAACCACACGTGCATACACATACACACACACACGCACATACACACACACATATATACTGTATATATATATATATATATACATGTATATATATATATGTATATATATATATATATATATGCATGTATATATATATATATATATATATGTATATATATATATATATATATATAAATATAAATATATATATATATGTATATACTGTATATATATATATGCATATATATACATATATAAATAAATATGCATATATATATATATATATATATATGTATATATATATATATATATATATTTATACATTTATATATGTGCGTGTATACATATATATATATCATCATCATCATCTTCTCCTCCAACGCTTATAGACGCACAGGGCCTCGGTTAGATTCCGCCAGTCAGCTCTGTCTTGATATACAGTATATATATATATATATATATATATAGGTATATATATTAAAATATATATATATATATATATATATGTATGTATATATATACTCGATAAAATGTATATTATAAATATTAGGGATCTTATATGTCTGTCTATCTGGTTATCTATATAATTAGATAGATTGAGCAATAGATAAACTTGATTTTTTCTTGAAATATTTGTAAGGACACACCTCGTTTTAATATATTGAATTGTATTTACGATATAAAAGTGAACAGATAACAAATTCTTTGTTTATGATGAATATCATCTCCTACTTTCCGATTGGAGGAATGAAGACGCTGACAACGACCAATCACATTTGAGAATGGTCTTTTCCGCCAACCGACTCTCGTGTAGAAATATTTCAGCTACATAAATTATACTTATATAAGAGTACACTCTTATATAAGTACACTTGCGAGCATTTTCACGATCTTATATATCCTGTAATCAAGATTATTAGCGACTTTACTCCACAAATTGACTTTAGTAATGGAATCAACTAGGAAAAAAACCTTAATTCAGACTTTGAAGGTTCTATACAGCTTTAAACAATACTCACTTTTCATGGTACTTTTCTGTTACTCATTGCTTCAAAGGCTACTTTCAAAGTCTCTTTGTGCTCAAGCAGTTTTCACATCGGTAGTAATGCTTAAGAGGTGGAAGGGGGTTTGTGTTGTTTAGGTAAATATTATTCAAGTGTGTGCCTTGTCTAAGTGGGAATTACTGCATAAATCTGTGTGAAGAATTACATAATTCTTGAATTAAATACATAC
>NC_090749.1:79784437-79882428 GCF_036898095.1 Palaemon carinicauda | reverse complement strand
GGAAAACAAACTTGCGGACCTTAGCGCAGATGCAGCAAATACCACCCAGACCACCGACCTCACTGAGAAAGTTGACATTCTTGCCATGAATATGGAATCAATTAAAGCAACACTTCGAACACTGAAAGACCCAAACTGGAGAAACCGGCATTTGCTGACAAAGTTAAGGAAAAAAATCTGTTGATAATTAAATCAACTAACAACTAAAATCACTGAAAAAAAACGTGAGGTTGAACAAGCACTTAAAGACATTCCTATACTTAACACGAGGTCAACTACGAATGGAAATGTTGTTGTAAACTTTGCAAACAACACGATCAGAGAAGAGGCGGTAAACAAAATTCAGACATTGGTGGCTGACACTGAAACGAGAAAAATCGGAAAACTAAAACCCAAAATAATGATATACAATCTATACAATGATGATGGTGATGTAGTAAATGCTTGGATTCAAAGAAATCGCTGCCTGGACCAAATCCAAAATATAGAAGATAAGTGTAGTCCTGAAGAAAAATGCCTCGTGGGGTACCCCCCACCATGTGCTGAAATGTGATCCTGAAGTTCGGAGGGCTATTCATGATAATGGGGACAAAGTATTGCTACGATGGGGTATCTATAACATACGTGATAGGTACCACGTGATCACCTGCTACCACTGTCAGAGGTATGGACATTTTGAAAAAGATTGCAAGTCTAAGAATGAAGATAAAGTCTGCGGGAAATGTTCAGGGAGACACTCCACCAGGGAGTGTAATTCGCAAGTGTCAAAGTGTATAAACTGCACAAAGTTAAATAGACCAAATGACCACACAGTAAATTCTAGAGAGTGCAATGCTTTTGACTTGGAATTGAAAAGACTGGCGGAAAATACTGATCATGGTTATTAGGGATGTCATAAACTGTGGCTATGTAAATATACAATCTGTAGGTGATAAGACTGTTCAAATTCGAGAATAGATAAACGAGAAATATTTAGATATGCTAGCATTATATGAAACATGGTTAAATAACTTGGACAAGGCAAAGATAACTGAAATGACGCCCCCCACACATGCCTTCTTTCACATACCGAGAGAAGGTAGGTCTGGTGGGGTATCGGACTCTTTATTCATAAAAGATACTCAAATCTCAAAACGTTGAAAAGAATTAGTGTTTAAATACTCTGAACGAACAAGGTAGAACGACAGTGGAGGTCTTGTAGAGAGCGGGGTTCCCCTGCTGTATGGGACCAGAAAAACAGCCATCAAATTAAAAGTAAAGTAGCGAAAATTAGTTCATGGTGCAAATTATGTGGTATGGAATTGAACCCAAACAAAACTCAAAGTATGGTTGTAAGTAGGTCAAGGACAGTGGCTCTTCAACATCTGGATCTCAGCATTAATAATGTTTCTTTAACTTTGTATGGCTCTTGAAAAATTAGGTGTGATTCTCGACAGCAAATTTACTTTTGAGAAACCCACTGGGTGTCTTTCAATTGCACAAAAAATTGGCTTATAGAGAAAGTCTTTCAAGATATTTGGTGATCATCTATTTTGAAGAAGAGTTTTAATTCTTTCATTCTACCTCCTTAAGTATTGTTCTCCTGTCTCATCTTTAGCTGCTAATTCTCATCTTGATTTGTTGGACAGGAACTTACGGTCTATTAAGGGGACCGTCCGCTATAGTGTTTAACATAACTTGGAAAAAAAACAAAAATTGTTTTATAGTTTTGATGTAATCAGAAACATGTCGTACATGCTCTCCAGAGGTTTCAGCCAATTATTTTTACAAATAATGAAGATATCATTTATTATTATAATTATTACTAGCCAAGCTACAACCTTGGTTGGAAAAGCAAGATGCTATAAGCCCAAGGGCTCCAATAGGGGAAAATAGCCCAGTGAGGAAAGGAAATAAGGAAATAAATAAATGATGAGAACAGATTAACAAAAAATAATTCTAAAAGCAGTAACAACGTCAAAATAGATATGTCATATATAAACTATTAACAACGTCAAAAACAGATATGTCATATATAAACTATAAAAAGACTCATGTCAGCCTGGTCAACATAAAATCATTTGCTCTAACTTTGAACTTTTGAAGCTCTACTGATTCAACTATCCGATTAGGAAGATCATTCCACAACTTGGTAACAGCTGGAATAAAACTTCTAGAGTACTGTGTAGTATTGAGACTCATGATGGAGAAGGCCTGGCTATTACAATTAACTGCCTACCTAGTATTACGAACAGGATAGAATTGTCCAGGGAGATCTGAATGTAAAGGATGGTCAGAGTTATGAAAAATCTTATGCAACATGCATTATGAACTAATTGAACGACGGTGCCAAAGATTAATATCTAGATCAGGAATAAGAAATTTAATAGACCTTAAGTTTCTGTCAAACAAATTAAGATGAGAATCAGCAGTTGAACACCAGACAGGAGAACAATACTCAAAACAAGGTAGAATGAAAGAATTAAAACACTTCTTCAGAATAGATTGATCACCAAAAATCTTGTAAGACTTTCTCAATAAGCCAATTTATTGTGCAATTGAAGAAGACACAGACCTAATGTGTTTCTCAAAAGTAAATTTGCTGTCGAGAATCACACCCGAAATTTTAAAAGAGTCATACAAATTTAAAGAAACATTATCAATACAGAGATCCGGATGTTGAGGAGCCACTGTCTTTGACCTACTTACAATCATACTTTGAGTTTTGTTAGGATTCAACTTCATACCCCATAATTTGCACCATGCACTAATTTTGGCTAAATCTCTATTAAGGGATTCACCAACCCACGATCTACATTCAGGGGATGGAATTGATGCATAGAGAGTAGCATCATCTGCATATGATATAAGCTTGTTTTCTAGGCCAAACCACATGTTATGTGTCTATAGTATGAAAAGTAATGGGCCAAGAACACTACCCTGTGGAACACCGGATATCACATTCCTATACTCACTATGGTGCCCATCAACAACAACTCTTTGAGATCTATTGCTTAATAAATCAATAATAATGCTAAGAAACGACCCACCCACTCCCAACTGTTTGAGTTTGAAAACAAGGGCCTCATGATTAACACGGTCAAAGGCAGCACTAAAATCAAGGCCAATCACACAAACTTCCTGACCACAATCAAGGGATTTCTGTACAGCATTGGAGATTGTAAGAAGGGCATCACATGCTCCAAGGCCTTTACGAAAACCAAATTGCAAACTAGGGAGTAGATGATTACCTTCCGCAAACCTATTAGGACGGTTTGCCAGAAGACGTTCAAAAACTTTACTAGAGATATATTGTTTCGGCATACCTAGAAACTAACTATAGAATTTTCACATGAGGTACTGTAAAGAACCCGACGCTAGTTAGTGAAAAGTAAACCAGTTACCGCACTCACCTAGTATATTGATTCACTTTTTATTACAGGGAATACTTTCTAGGGGAGCAAGTATAGAGAGATCAAGTTTGTCTGGTTCTAAAAAATATAAATTACTTCCAAATTTGTCATTTGTTGCTACACAAATACAAACTGTTTGCTCTTCACTACGGAGACTCAGCCTTGGGTGGGTGGAAGTCCAGAATCCAACTGGCTGGATAATTGACCTGGAGTATGACTCTGAGCTTGTGCAAACGTGAGAGGGGTACCTTTGACACCTCGCAGTCTCTCGGTCTGATGAGCTGGAGAGCTGAATGAGTGGAATATTGGAGTGAAAGCACTCCTCTTGCTTACCCTGGGTATTTCCTGACTCCCCCCTCACAGGATGAATGGGGACATAACAAATATATACTGTAACATATTTCAGGCTACACAAGGGAAATGGGTATTACCTGCAGTTGGAGGTACGCCAGCTTGTAGAGTCCCCAAGATAATGTACCCAAAGGGAACTGAGGTAGCTTAAATCACTTGTTGTGCTGCCAACACAGGACCTAGGGGGAAGATATCCAGGTTCCTATGGGTTATATCTTGCAGGTAACAGGTTGTAAAGGTGTTGTGGTTGTGCCAGAGACCTGCCTGAATGACCTGTACCACAGAGAAGACCCATTTGAATGTTAGGGATGTGCTTATGTCCCTAATGTAGGGTGCTCTGGGTCTGCATTCATTATGAAGAGAGTCAGGGTACCAAGCACGGACGGTGACCTAGTAAATCCCTGTTTAAATCATCTTTTAAGTATTATCCTCTTGACCCTGCCTGAGCTTACAGACATGTTTCTGATACATAGGCGAGATCTGGTTGTTCTTCTGAGATCATGCCTTAATCCTCTAGAACCATTGAAAAGGGGTCATCGGCCAGATGACAGAGAATCCCCCTTCAGAGAAACACTGAGTCATGGCAATATACTCATGGATGCAGGCAACTTGTCCCCCATGTCGAGGAAGATATCATGTCCCTTGCTAACTCTCTTAGTAGAGGCCCAAGTGAGAAGGAAAAGCTGACTTAAGAGTCAAGTCATGATCTGAAGAATGACAGGTGGTAAGAAAGTGTTCCTTTCCAAGAGCGTGGTACAGGAACTACGCTCTGAGGAGGTGGTCTAACTTCCGACTGGGGACCAGTAAGCTCGACTGTATGAGGGAACAATTCCATAGAGAAGGAAGTGAAAACTCTGTTCATTCTAAAAACGAGGCTCAAGGCCATGCAGTAGTTTATCATGGCTGAAATAGAGAGCTGGGTCTTTCCTCCCCGAGATATAGAAGGAACTCTGTTATCCTAGGAAAAGTGATATCGAGCAGAGTGAGGTCTCTTTCTACGTCGATCTTTTGAGGATATATCACTTCGCCTGGTAGGCAGCGATAGACAACCTATGAGGGTATCCAGCTATCTTTTTCGCTACTGCTCATGAAATATCTCTCTAAAAGGGAAGATATTGATTATCCTTCAGGTGAAAAGTCATAGGAACACAACTGATTGTGGGGAATCTCGGTGAGAGATTGCATGCGAACGTTGAGAAACGAGTCAGAAGCTCTGTCGATGTCTGCAGGCAGGAGTAGACGTTCTGGGTACTATTATTCTTGCTACCACTGCTGAGCTATCAGGGTCATCAACCAATCTCTCGATGCCCTTATCTTAAAAATGAGTCTCATCATACAAATGGGGGAAAATGGATATTGGAAGGCCTTTAGCAAGGATGCCCAACTATCCTGTAGTGGCTAACAGTCCTGCGTAAACTTCCAGGTATGAGACATCCTAGACTGACATCTCATCTGCATCCCAACTCCCGGGTCAGGACTTTTGATGGCTAATTGAAGAAGAAAACTTTTCTCGGCTGCTCTGAAAAGGCATTCAAGTTGGCTTCCATCCAACTTCATATTCTTGCGGCCAGATGATAAAGCAGCTGCGCAAAGAATACCTTGGTTTGTCCGGGTATTCTACAACCGTCGTGTTCTCTGATCATTATAAAAGTTAAATAGCTTTCAGAAGACCTACTTCTGAAATAAATCTAAAAATGCCACTATTAATGTTGCTATAATTAGGGCATTAGGTCAACAAATGCCTCACTGTTAAGGGTACCAAACAGTTGTCACAATATGGTTGGTATTGGCCATTTTGCTGACACTCGTGTGTCAACCGAGTGTGACCAATGCAGAGACGACAAAGAGTAGACTGCCACTTTTGGGGCATCATGTTATATCTTCAAGGGGATATAACATTCGTTATTTCACTCCTTATTTTCAACTAAATTATCCCAATATTGTTGCCAATTATTATAACCCCAATTCTCAATGCTAGGTAAAAAATCAATACAGAGAATGGGATACCTTTTTGGTAGCAACTCAGCTGCTGCATTCTTTGCCAGTAAATCTGCCTGCTCTTTTCCAGACACAGTTATGTGCGCTGGAACCAAACAAAATTGAACTGATATACCCCTAGGTCCAAATATAAAAAGCAATTCTAAAGTCTTTAAAACTAAAGGGTTATTAGAATTAAAAACTTCTAATGCTTGTAGGACACTTCTAGCATCATTCAAAATGGTAAAATTGCCTTCCTCTTTTAACGCAATTTTCTCAAACGCAGTTAGTATGCCATAAACATAGAAGATACCAGAGGAAGTGCACCTCTACACTTTAAAGCACTAATACATACTCCAAATCCAACGCCAGCATCAGATTTGTAGCCATCGGTATATATAAAAGTTGATTCCCTGTTCTTCAACATGTTCCATAAAGAGTAACCTGGCTTCCAAGTCAATCACGTTCTATTTTATATCAATAAAATTTTCACAAAGAGATATCTTCGGTAATTTCCATGGAGGGGTTGGTGATATCCAACATGGGAGCACTTTATTTCAACTATATCTAGACTGTCTACTAATGTTTTTATCCGGAAACCAAAAGGTCGAGGAGACTTTGGGTGCAACTTGAAATATCTACAATGCCTTACGAGGTTTGCAATCAGACAGGTTAAAGAATTAAGAGGTCTTTGCACCCTAAACCAATACCGAACAATAGAAGACTTCAGGTAAAGGTCTAAAGGTAATTCTCCAGCATCAACAAGGAGGCTTAGAATAGGCAAAGTTCTAAAAGCTCCTGTTTACAATCTGATACCACCATGGTGTACAGAATCTAAAACTTTTAATTGGCTTGGGGTGGCTGAGGAGTTTATTTCACAACCACCCTCACTAATATTTGAAAAAATTAAGGCCTTGTATAAATTTAAGTTTTGTGGTCTGCCCCCCATGATGTATGAGACAAAATTTTTTAAAGATTCAGAGCCTCAAGACATTTTACTTCTAAGGCTTTCAAGTGAGGAACCCAAGTAAGCCTACAATGAAATATCAACCCAAGAAATCTAGCTTCACTTACACATAGGACCTGTTGGCTTTTAATGTATAGATCCGGAACTGGATGTACTCCCCGAATACGAAAGAAATGGACAACATTAGTTTTGCTTGTCGAAAACTTAAATCAATTCACATTGGCCTACTGGATAATTTTGTCAATTGACAGTTGTAGTTTTCTCTCAACCATCGCCATTCTAGCTCCAGCAAATAATGCAGAGAGATCATCTATAAATAATATTGAGAGAATATCTTTGGGAATGACGGAGGATATTTCATTAATGACTACTGCAAATAGTGTTACACTTAGCATACTACCCTGGGGAACTCCTTCCTGACATTTCCTCTCTAATTGAGCTACCCCCAGTCTCACTTGAAAATATCTAAGTGAAATAAATGATTGAATGAACAATGTAGCTTTCCTCGTAATCCCAAATTATGAATGGTTCAAGTATACTATGTCTCCATGCAGTATCACATGCCTTTTCAAGGTCATTGAGACTGTTACATGGTGCTGTTTGGAAGCAAAGGCTTCACAAATAGAGGAATCAATTCGTACCAACATATCAGTTGTTGAGTGCATTTTTCTAAATCCATACTGGACAGGTGATAAAATACCCTTCTTTTCTAGATACCACATCACTTACCTGGATAATTTAGCTAGCCTTTAAGTCCAATAACTACCCAAATTTCTACCACATTGGCAGCCCTGATACCTCTTCCCTGATACCTCATATTCTGAACTGTTGTTGGTAACACTTACTGCTGGAACAAGAGTCTATACTGTTCTTCCATTATCTGCATATTACCAGAAGTGGGTGGGACTAGCTAAATTATCCAGATAAGTATTTAATAATATTAATTTTAGAATGAAAATTCCATATTAATAAACATTACCTTCGGATAATTAATCATGGCCAGTTATCCCCACTGTCAAGGAGGAGGGAACTGGAAGAATTTCCCCTTTCTAGAGCAGGAGGTAACAACAAAGGCTAATTTAAGCGAGAAAATACTGAACCTCCACAATTCTTACCTGAAACAAACCGGACTGCAAACAGAAAAACCAAAGGAGAATTGAATGTCAGTAAATATAAAAAGTGCCAGCCTATAGAATCGTACCAACTACGAGGTGAAAGGCACAAAGAAAAAACAAACTATTCATTGCTAAAGGGAGGTCACCAGACAACACCATCAGAGAAGTGCCAGAAAGCGGCTGAAGGTAAACAAATGAGACTCCTGTGACCAACAAAGAAGACTGCTTCCTGCCAACTACCTTTTCCTCACACAAAAATGAGACTCAGAGGCAAGAGACATAAAGAACAAAATTATTAATTAAAACCACTAAAGACAAATAAAATCTTGCAAAGAGCATGAGGAGGACAAAAGACTGAAAGAGACTCCGACTGAAAATTTGGCTCATAGGAAAAAACGAAAATCTTCATCATGAATCAATGGGAGACCGAAGACAACCACTCAAGAGCCAATCTCGATCTGACGTCAAAAGAAGTCCTTCGTCGCAGCAAAGGCCCCAATCGAGAAAGAAAATCAAATAAAGGAATCCTAAACGTCTTGATGGGAAGGCCCCACATAACTCCTTTGGCCAGAAGGCAAAAAGGGGGGAGTACACAAAACGGATTTTGAGCGGAGCGAAAAATCTATTTTTGGGTGAGGTAGCCATGTTGTCCTGATGAAAGTTCCTTCAAAGGTAGCTTCCTAGGTATATTAGACTAGTGATATATCCCAGAGAATTTACCAAAGGTATCCAGAATTCTAACTCCCGGAGCGAATATCCCTTAAAATTTTAAAAGGGATATCGCGTAATATCAGAGGACGTATTCTTGACACATCTCATGGCTATCTACACCCGAATAGCGCTTTCGCTTCGAGAGGAAAGAGTGGCAAGAATCAGGAGTGTCGATCAAGAGACAACGCTCTCGACTCCCCTACTGTACTGTAAATAGTGCGCCAGATCGCCATGGCGAGGCACCACCAAACCATTCTTTGTAGCTTTGTAGGTGTTGCAGATACAGTACCATAGGGAGGGATTCATTATCCTTTTGTCAAAAAGAGGGTGGGTCCAACAGGAAGACATGGCTACCTCACCCATAAATAGATTTTTCGCTTCGCTCAAAATCCGTTTTTTGGGCTCAGGCCATGTCGTCGTGATGGAAGTTTACCAGAGCATTAATGTATCTGTGGATTTTCAATAGTGCCGTCCATCTCGAGATAAAACTTTCCTTTAGGCCTTCTAGACGTAGAGACACTTGATGTTACCGTTATACATCAACCAGCTGATCATGAAATATGTCAGTGCTTCCTGCCCCCTACAGGGAAGAGTCTGGGTAAACTCGAGGAAAAAACCCGAGGATTGTGAGTTCAAGGAAACAATCTAGCAAAGAGTTCGTATATTAGTGTCATCATATACGTAAAGCATAGTCTGTAGTTGGATGGTATTGATCTGTGCAGGTTACTGTACCTCCCGGGTCTGTTGTTAAAGAGACGGACAGGTTTATATACGTGTAGGAAACCTTAAACAGTGAAATGAACAGTCTAGTACAATAAATTCTTACCTGTTTGCTTGGAACAATAGGAATCCTGGTTCCGATATTTTCCTAAATATCAAAGGAATCAAAGATGCTCTGACTTATACATAAAATGGAATATTTGGGGCGAAAAAGACGCAAAGATTCGTTCTATTGTTTATTACAATAAAATTTAGAAATCATAGATGGAATCAATTACATATTACACTGAACAATTCTGTATAGAGGCATAAACAGTAATAACAGAAAATAAAATCAGTTTCCTGAAAAGAAACACCAGCCACTCTAAGGGAAATATAAGAATTTCACTAAGCATTCTGTTGTTACTAGGGACACTGTGCATATAGGTATGCCTGGCACTTGTGTCAGTCTGTTATGCTTAAAGTCACCCGTATGAATAGAACAGTCTATAGTGTCATCACTAAACACAATACCCAATATGATATGATTTGAAAGTTTATCATGTACACTCTTCACTATTAGTCCCAAATAGTGCACAGTTCTTCGCAGTAATCAAGCAGCAGGTTTTATTACACTGCCTGCCGCCACCACATGAAATTTTATTGCTTGTAATTGCTCCGCGTAGTGCTTGAAGAAAACTCAGGACGACTTCCATCCAGTATAAGCACGAAGGCTTTCAAACGACATCATCTGAAAGAAATTCAGAGACGAGGAAACTTTTCTCAGATCATGACCTGTGGGTGTACTGTCTGGATCTGCTCTGCAAATAAAATAGGTGATTTTCGCCCTTATCTGTTTCAAGGATAACGTTGAACCGGAAGTCTCTCCCCTGAAAAGCTGACCTCCCTTAAAGTCTGAAGTTCTATGAAGATAGACCTTTAGGCATTTCACTGGGCAGAGGGATGCTTCTTCCTTTAGAGGGCAGATTAGTGGGCAGCTCGTTCTTGGCGAGAAATGTCAGGTCCGGAAAGAGGTTCAGTCCTCCATTGTCTATGAACTGAATGTGGCCATCATCCCTCGAGAGAGCCACTATTTCGCTAACTCTGGCTCCTGAGGCTAGTGCAAATAAGAATATCACCTTTTGGAGTCAAGTCTTTCAGCGAGTAATCCTCATTGTTCAGGGTTGATGCTAAGTGAAGAACCTTATCCAAAGACCATGAAATGGGCTTAGGAGGAGCTGCGGGCCGAAGTTTAGCGCAGGCTTTAGGAATCTTGTTGAAGATCTCATTGGAAAAGTCTACCTGGAAGGCATAAAGCATTGGTCTGGCTAGGGCAGATTTACATGTAATAATCGTATTGGCTGCTAAACCTTGTTCATGAAGATGGATGAAGAAGGACAAACAGAAATCTACAGAAATCTCCTTAGGTTTCTTCGCCTTGACAAAGGCCACCCATTTATTCCAGGAAGACTCATATTGTCTTCTTGTTGACTTTGACTTGTATTCTTCTAAGAAGTTAATACTGTCCCTAGAAATCCCGAACCGTTTCTTGACCGCTAAGGAGAGAAAATCATGAGATGAAGGTTCTGGGTTTTCACTGATGAAGCTGAGACAGTCGATTTCTGCACTTGCTGAGTCAGAACTGGGTCCGGCAATGGGATCAGCTTCAGGCGTAGTTCCATTACTAGAGGGAACCAAACGCTCTTGGGCCACTTGTGGGCCACTATTGCTGCTGTCCCTCGAAAGGATCTCAGTTTGTCGAGGACTTTCAGCAGAAGGTTGGTTGGAGGGAATAGGTAGATCTTGGACCATCTGTTCCATTCTATGGACATTGCCTCCATTGCTTCCGCTAGGGGATCCTCGTACGGGGCTACGTACCGGGGTAGCTTCTTCTTGTCGCTCGTTGCGAAGAGGTCTATTTGCAGTCCTGGGACTTTGCGTAAGATGAAGGAGAATGATCTTGCGTCTAGGGACCATTCTGACTCTATCGGTTTGGTCCTGGATAGAGCGTCCGCTGTCACATTGCGGAACCTTTGAAGGTGGACTGCTGACAAGTGCCATCTCTTCCTCTCCGCTAGGCGGAGGTTGGCTAGTATCACTTGGTTTATGTGAGGCGATCTCAAGCCCTGTCGGTTTAGGCATCTCATTATGACTTCGCTGTCTAGAACCAGACGGATGTGGATTGAGCAGCGGACTTTCAGTTTCTTCAGAGAAAGAAAAACTGCCATGGCTTCCAGGAAATTGATGTGGAAGGTTTTGAAGAGGGGAGACCAGGTTCCTTGGACATTCCGATGATGAGAGTGAACTCCCCACCCTTCTTTCGAGGCATCCGTGTGAACGGTGACCGATGGTGGAGGCGGTTGTAAGTGAACCTTGTTCCTTAGGTTCTTGGCCTCCGACCATGGCTTGAGTTGTGATCGCAGACAATTTGGTATCGGTCTTTGTAGATCTCTTCGAGCGTTTGATGCGTATTTTCTCCAAACTCCTGATGCATCTTTTAATTGTGCTCTCAATGCTGGATCTGTCACTGAGGTGAACTGGAGGGACCCCAACACTCCTGTTGCCTTCTTGATATCCTTGCGGACCGAAGAAGGCTTTTGACAGATCCAGCTATCTCTTTTTTTTTCTTTGATGGAATGGAAAGGCAGTGTGACTGCAAGTTCCAGTGGACGCCCAGCCACTGAAACTTTTGGGCTGGAGACAGTCGAGATTTTTCCAATTTGATCTTGAATCCCAAGTGTTCCAGGAACCGGATCACTTCCTTGGAGGCTTGCCTGCACTCTTCCTCGGATGCTGCCCACACTAGCCAGTCGTCCAGGTAGGCTACCACCTGGATTCCTTTTAGGCGTAGTTGATGAATGACTGCATTTGCAAGCTTGGTGAATACCCTTAGAGCTATGTTCAGACCGAAGGGCATGGCTCTGAAAACGTACTGTCTTTTATGTAGTTTGAATCCCAGGTAGGGGGAAACCTGACGGCTGATTGGAACGTGCCAGTACGCATCCGTCATGTCTATGGAGACTGTGTATGCCCGTTTGGGCAACAGGGTCCTGATTGTTGAAGCGTCAGCATTTTGAACTTGTAGTTCACTATGAACTTGTTGAGTGGTGACCAGTCCAGAATGACTCTGAGCTTTTCCGAGTCCTTCTTCGGAACACAAAATAGCCTTCCTTGGAATCTGACAGACTTCGCCTTCCTTATAACTCTTTTATTCAAGAGTTCCTGAACATATTCTTCCAATATGGGGGTTGAGTGTTGGAAGAATTGAGGGAAGGTAGGTAAAGTTGAGCTCCAACTCCACCCTAGTCCGTTCTTGATTAGGCTGTGGGCCCAGCGATCGAAGGTCCAACGATCCCGGAAGAGGAAAAGTCTCCCTCCTACCGGTAGCATCTCACTTTGAGCGCTGGGTGGAGGATTTACCTCCTTGGCCACGTCCACCTTTGTTGCCCCTACCTCTGAAGGGGCATCTGGAGGATCCTCGAAAGAAACCTCGAGACTTCGGCCTAAAGGTCGTCGATCGCCTTTCAAAAACTGGGGTGAACACTGGTGACTAGGTCGCCAACGTTTGGGGCACCAGTTGGAAGGTGGTGGGTGGTTGTGCCACTGTCTGGGACACCATGGCCACGGGAAGCTGTTGCTGTTGTTTAGGCCGAGAGGGCACTTTAGGTCGTTTCGACTTATTCTTCGGCTGGGGACCCTCATCAGCTGAAGATTTTCTTTTTGAGGACAAGACCCATTTAGAGAGAAGGTTTCTATTCTCTGTAGCGGCTCTGTCCACGACTTCTTTGACCACTTCGCTTGGGAAGAGGTCTTTTCCCCAGATGTTGGAAGCTATCAGCTTCCTTGGTTCGTGTCTCACCGCAGCCGAGGCGAACACGAACTCTCTACAAGCCCTTTGGGCTTTAATAAAGTTGTACAGGTCCTTGGTGACTGTTGCCAAATGAGATTTGGTGAAGACCATGTACATTTCTGGGGTATCCGGGATGCTTGCCATTGTCTCTAGGCCAGTCTGCAGAGACAAGGAAGCAGCAAGACGTTCTTTTGTCTCCTGTTCTCTGCGCAGGAGAAAGTCTGACAGCTTCGGGAGCTCTTCGCCGAACTGTCGTCCGGCAATATCTGCCTCCAGCTTCCCAACTGTGAAGGTGTTGTGAACATCCCTCCAGTCCGCATCGTCTGATGGGAAGGCAAGGGAGAAGGGTCTACACTCCTCCAGTGTAGGGCATGGTTTCCCTGCCTCAACAGCCTTTAAGGCTACCTTAAGCCCTTTGTCCATAAAGGGGAAGGCACGTTTGGGGTCAGCAATGAAGGACGGGTGCTTCTTGCTGAGAGCCGACACCTTGGAGCTAGTAAAGGCCCTCTCCTTTAAGGTGGTGGTATATAAGGCCTGAGCCTTAGAGAGTTCAAGGACAATAGTTTCCTTCGGCTCTGTCTCCTCTTAGGATGCAGGTTCCGTCTTTAGACGGACATAGCAGTCCGGGTAGGCCCCTTTGCTGGGCCAGAACTCAATTTCCTCCACTGGGACAGTGCCCAGTTTTTCTGAGAGGAAGATCTTCCCCCCCGACATAGGCATATGCTCTGCGTACCTCCAGGGGTTAATGTCAGAGAAGGCAGGGAGATCCTTGACGTTTAGCTTCTTCGGGGCCAAACATGTTGCAACTAGCTGATGCATTTCCGTCCGAAGAGAGGCCTCTTTCTCGGACGATTTCTTCTGAATGTCCTGCACCATGGACAACAGTGTGTGCAACGTACTCGTGATGGAATCTAACTGGGGTGCAGCGGAAGAAGTCGAAGGCACCGGCTCAGTCACCGTGGCTGATGATACCGAAATCGTTTCGGCTTTCTCAGCTTCTGCCTCAGGTAGAACGCCATCCGCCTGATCCAGTTCCTCAACTAGGAGATTGTTACCAGTCTCCTCCGAGACAACTGACATGTTGTTCTCTAATTGGATGCTCTCCAAGGCATCCGAAACTCAGATTCTACCGGAATCTGAACCAGGGGAATCTCAGGTTGAGCCTGGGGAATAACCGCATCCGAAGATGCCCTAGGGAAAAGACAAGCCCTCATCTTTTCATTAGGAAGGTATGGGCCAGAGGTGTTCTTCTGGAAGCCCCTGACCCATTTTCGCAGCGTCTCCCTTGCTGCGTCCCAGACTCAGTGAACTTTTGATCGTCAAAAGCCTCTCTTACTAGTTTTTCGCAAACGGTACATACCTGTGGGTCCCAGTACTTGAGAGCCCCCTTGGTGACTGGGCTGCGAGCATGGGCCCTGCACATGTCATGGCCGTAGAAGTTCTTACTACGGACCCTGCAAAACTTGTTCCCGCACTCGGGATGCTCCTCCTGTAAAGAAAGAAAAGCATATAAGTATTCGGTGAAATTCTCAGATTTCAGCATACATATTATTAATAATATGAGCTTGGATAGGGTAAGCTAGAGATAGGAAAGACACCTACATGTGTCTCCTGTCCAGCCAATTGCTATGACCTCCTCCAATATTGAATGCAAAATTCTTTAAGAATTTTTAGGGGAAGATGATATCCTTTGATATAGAGTGTCTTCCTGACACAATCTTCCAGGTTCAATAGTGGGTATTAAAGACAATAATGGATAATAACCATTAATGGAAGAGAGAATCGCTCTCTTATATGTCATGGTCTCACAATAGGCTGCCCATGAAGCACCTTGTAGGTTGGAAAAAACTTTTGAGCTACAGCACTGACTGTCGGCAGCATGCCGCCAGTACTGTCAGGCCTGCCGGCATCTGCCAGGCAAGCTGGCACATGCCGGTCTATTCTGGGCTATTGAAGGCAATTACTGTCTCCAAAATAATGGGCGGCAGGCCGCCAGCAACGTCTCTGCCAGCCAGCAGCCGGGGATCCTTCCATCAAGTAGGACCCGGCGGCAAATGCCCAAGTTGTGGGTGGCCGGCAACTCAGTAGCCGGCAGCCGGTCCCAGTATGTCTGTCGTCGTTGGGTTGTCGATCAGCGACGCCCATAGTAAGTGGCGGCAGAGCAAGTGCCGGCCGGCAGACAATTGACATGCCCCAGTAAAACGAAAGGTAGAGAAAAAGAGAGGATGGAGGAAGACAAGAGCTCAGCCTTGCCGGCTTACATCCAGAATGAGGGTTCAAGTGGAAGGGGGAATTATATTCTGGCTTCCACCCAACCATATCCCAATTATATGGGCTATGGAAGGCAGTCCAAGGGAGGACTGAAGAACACTCTAAAGAATACGAGGGTACCTGCCGGCAGCAGACAGGGAACCTCAGGCCAGTCCTACAGATAACCCTTAGGGTCAAATGTAGAACGACGGCCAGGAGGGTGTTGGCTCATCCAACACGAAAGAGACAGAGAGGAGGGGGTAGATGTCCTACAAGTAAGGTAATGCCCGAAGGCACCACCCAACTTGAGGGAATCTGGTCTCATGGAGTAACCTCAGGTAGGAGAAATCATTTCCCCAGGTTGGGTTAGTCAAGTGAGAGAGCGGCCTATAGGACACAATCTCACAAGAGAACAGAATCTCGTACCAGAGACCTTAGGCAGTGAAGAAGTCATTTCTTCGGTCTAAGATCTACCAGCACAGGACCGTCTGCTAGGCCAAGGAAGGGGGGAATTGTCATACAAAACCCTCCAAGTATGGTCTAGAGAGGTCTAGCCTCCTGTAAAAGCAGCTTAAGCTAATATGAGAAATCATTTTGCCAAGACAGAAAGATGCTTAACACACACTTATTACTCTGATGTCCCGTCCTAAACTCAAAACCGACTCAGTAGTTAGGAGAAAAAAAACGGAACGTCTCAGTAAAACTTTGCCAGAACTCGGTTCGCAGCAAAGTAAACTGAGAATAGCCTAGGCTAATCAGAGGGAAGGGGGATTGCTCTTAAATCTCCTAGGAGATTAGCATTGACTTAAAAGGTATAGGAGGTGTCAGTCTCCCCTTAAAAGACAATAAAAGAGCAATGGGGACACGTATGAAAGTATACTAAAGCCCCTAGGTTAGTAGCCTTGGAGCATAGAGAACCGTTCACCGAAACTCTCTGTTTACTATCTTGGAAGAGGAAAGCATAATGCAGTAATATCATAAATGTGTAAAATATTGCCTGAGCTTCAATAAAACTTTACCAGGAAGGTTAATATTATGCATGAAGTGTGTAGGTGCCTAGGTTAGGAAGCCTAGCACTCGTGAGGCTCGAAATAAATAGCCAAATCCACGACAGCACTGACATAATATAAGAATCCCTAGCTAAAATTCTAAATAGCTAAAGTTATTAAAGCAATTAATGCCGGGAAAGGGTCGTTCTGGCTAACTAAATGTACAGAAAAAACGACCGTGTCCATGACGCCATCCGGCTGGCAACAGCTCCTTACGTTAATTACGATCTCAATCGAAGAGCAAAACTGGCAAGAGCTTACATTTACACAATTCAAAGATATTACTTAACTTTCCAGAAGCTGATGAGGCTGGTGAAGACATCATAGCAACCAAAAAAACTCAAAAATAGTGAGAGATAACACGGGATAACACCGGTCAATGAAGCTATGAAAGAAAGAATGGTTTGGTGGCGCCTCGCCGTGGCGATCTGGCGCACTATTTACTGTACAGTAGGGGAGTCGAGAGCATTGTCTCTTTAACGACTCTCCTGATTCTTGCCACTCTTTCCCCTCAAAGCACTATTGGGGGCGTAGATAGCCATGAGACGTGTCAAGAATACATCCTCTGTTATTACGCGATATCCCTTCATAAAATTTTAAGGGATATTCGCTCCAGGAGTTAGAATTCTGGATACCTTTGGTAAATTCTCTGGGATATATCACTAGTCCAATATACCTAGGAAGCTACCTTTGAAGGAACTTCCATCACGACGACATGGCCAGAGCCCAAAAACATAATTAGAATCGTAACAATCACCAGGACAACCTTGTAATTGATTCTTCTAAGGTGACGACCAGGAAACACTATCAAATGCTGAAACACTCCTGAAAATGACATAAGAGGAGGAAAAGGTCTAGTTGGCAACTCCTTCTACCAGAGAGATACTAACCATCTTGTTGGGAGTGTCAGATGAAAGGGGAAACTTCACACAAACCAGGGTGGCAGAACACACTTAGTCAGAAAGAGAGTGGATAGGTAGATGGTGACTCATGAGGAAGAAGTGAGCGCTGAGACTGATCAAACCTCACAGTGTTAAGCAACCTGGAGTTATGGCTAATGACAGCCAAAGTCGCCAACACTAAGGTTACAGTGGCCATGTCCCTGACTGGTGAATGCAAGACTGAGGTTCCAGTCCCACTCAAACCTGTTAGTTCTATTGGTTGCTGCAACCTCACCATCCTTGTGAGGTAAGGATGGGGGGTTTGGGGGAGCCTATAGGTCTACCTGCTGACTCATCAGCAGCCATTGGCTGGCCCTCCTTGGTCTACGGGTGCTGGTCATATGTGTTTATGGTCAGTCTCCTGGGCAGTGTCCTGCTTGATAGGAAAATGTTACTGTCCCTTACCTCTGCCATTCATGAGTGCCCTTTAAACCTTTAAGCTGAGAACATCTCCCACCAAACTCCTGAGGAGCTGTTGCCAAGCGACATTAGGAGTCGCCAGGCAGCGATTCGCTTGACAATGAAAGACCCTGGGCAAAACCCAAAGTTGTCAGCACAGGCCTCGAACTATCTTAACACCAGAGAAGATAATGTGCTACCGCCAAGAGAAAAAGAGCGTGGGAAGGGAAAGCAGTTGTGGAGGATTAATTTTTGTTTTATTTTTTTGTTTATTTTCTTTTGCCAAATCCACAGAGAGAGAGAGAGAGAGAGAGAGAGAGAGAGAGAGAGAGAGAGAGAGAGAGAGAGAGAGAGAGAGAGAGAGAGAATTTAATTTGCTTTAGTTTTGCTAAATCGCGCGAGAGTGTGTGTGTGTTTGTGTGTTTGTGTGTCCACAGTGCGCGCCGAAGAGCAAGTGGTAGTTAGCGAATGATTGTTTGTAGTGGGAAAGACTGTCGGTATATTTGAGGTTGTTTGTTTATGTTTTTAGTTAGGTTACGACAGTGGTGAATGTTTCGGAGCGAATGCTTTTTTTGATGGACTGCTGATAGAGGCGGTTGTGTGTGTGATTGCTGGATTTACTATTATTCTTTATTACCAGCAAGGAAGTGATTATTTATATTCTAAGTAAATACAGTTTTGTTTATCTTTGCTTGTCGTGATCGTGAATGATAGGAATAATTTATTATTTATCTTTGATTATAGTGCGATAGTTCAGTTAGCTAGAATTGTTCGTAAGTGTTTTTCTTTTTTATTTTGGCAGGCCGTGATTCCTCCTTTGGAGAGGCTAACTCCTTTGGAGAGCTTATATTTTGAATATTGATTGACGACCTGGCTTATGATAAGGAACTGGATACGACTGTTTGGATTTAGTTAAATGTTGATGACCCGGACTGAATGAATTTTGATTGCGGTTATTGATGATGATGATAAGGATGACGATGATGACGATGATGATTACGACCCCGATTAGGGAGGCAGTTATGGCACATTGGCCCTTGCTGTAGTTTTACCCACAGAGTTGTGGTAGTTGCCATTAAAGACAGTTGGCAGTGTGTGGAAGACTGTATTGGTGTCCCTAAAATATATATATAAACATATTTGGTTGTGGTGCATCTTAGTTTTTAAGTTTTGACATTCTTTCTCCGGGTTTATGTGAAAGTGGTATTTGTTATTTATTTTGTATGTTAAGTTTTTTTTTGTGTTGTCTGTATGATATCTTCAGTTTCAAGTATAATAATAATTTTGATTGCGTTTACTTTTAGGAATATAGTGTTAAGGTTATGTTTTGTTTTCATTTTCCTTCGGTCCAAGAGTCCAGTTGATAACGTAAGGGGAAAGTTTGTGCAGAGGAGACATTTGTCAGTTAGTCTGATCAAGGGTGTGGGGGTTGTTTTGCAACATCCCGCCACACAGTGACCCCACGTTTATCGCAGTAGATAAGTTCCAAGACTGGCCGTGATGCTTAGAATAGTTTTAGCTTATTTCCATATCTAGATTTTAGGTGAATATTTTGCAAGGTCATTTTTTCTTTGTACTTATTTTTTTAATTTATTTGTAATAATTATTTATTTTAGATTTAGCTTTCATTTACTTTTTTGGAGGAATAGAATATTCTTTGAAGTTTTTTAATAGTAAAAGATTGTGAATTGCTTCGTAAATGAATTTTTTATTAATTTTTTTGTGACCTCGGGTCGAGGTCGACCCATCAATAACTAATTAAGGTGGTCAAATAACGATACCTATCCAGGGAATACAATCAATGGCAAGTCTTTGCGGGAGAGAGTGGCTGTATGACTATCCTCTACCCAGCCAGAAAGTAAAGTGAGTGCTCAGCCCAGGAATGTGAGTGAGCGGGGTAGTTGACTACCCCCACCCCCACTAGCTAACCAGCGGTTGGGGTGCTTATCCCTCCCTAAAATTGTCATGGCTTCTCTTTCAGCTTCAACGAAAATAATACCCCTATAAATAGCAGTGTTTTTCTTTGTGCAGGAACAAGTAGGCTACATGTAAGGTGAGTAGTCAAACAGTGCGAGTCGTCCAGAGGAAAATAGCGAACACTTACTTTACAGTTAAGATGTACTGTAGTGATAGCACTGTACATATATTACAGTAATATACACTACAGTATCAGCGAGTGTTATACATATTAGATAGGAACAACAGTGTCGTGCTGTTTTAAGTGTCCCGATAACTGTTGTAAGGTTACCGTGTCCAGTACATCTCTCTCTCTCTCTCTCTCTCTCTCTCTCTCTCTCTCTCTCTCTCTCTCTCAAAGTAACATTATTTCAAATACAAAAGGCTTTCTTGGTATATAGTCATCCCCAAATATCCCCCCCTCTCTCTTAAGGTACCTTATTGCATATAAAATAAGCTTACTATAGTGAATATGTGTACACATGTACTGTACACTTACTGAAATGTCTTCATTCCATTATAAAATACTTATAATGTGATAGAAACCAAGTAAAATGACAAATTTGCAGATAATTTGTATTTTTCCTAACTATACAAACATTAGCTATTTAATAGGAGTATTACTTTCGGCGTAGCTGAAATGACGAGCCATTAAAATTTAACGAGGGTATACTACCCACACCGCTAGTTAGCTGGGGTAGGGGAGGGTAGCTTGATAACTCCCCCCCCCCACCCACCAACACACACCTGTGCTTGAGCTCATTTTGCTTGGAGGTAGGACATCAAGGGGGATAGGGCTGGTGGGCAAGTTTGGTTAAATAGCTAAGGTTTGTATAGTTAGGAAAAATACAAATTATCTACGAATTTGTCATTTGTTCCGTAACTGGAATACAAACCACGCTATTTAATAGGGGAGACTCACTCATTAGGAAGGGTGAACGTCCCTGCCAGTCTAGCTTTTTGGCTTTGCCCGGGGGCTCGTTATTTGAGTGTGTAAGCACCCAAGAAATAAGGAGTCCCTGCACCTCGCTAGAACCTTGCTACGTAAGGACTGCGGCCTACACAAGCTGTGTGTGAAGGTATGAAGAAGTGTGACTCGTCCTAGGAAGTTGTTCTGAAGTTCTTTAGATGGAAACTTGGAGCCTAGGATTTTCCAATACCACCTCATCAGAGTATGGGGACGTAAAAGTATTACAGCGATACCTCTACATACGATCTTAATTCGTTCCAGAAACTGCTTCGTATGTTAAAACGAACGTATGTTGGAGCAAATATTCCCATAAGAATACATGGTAATTTATCTAATTCGTTCCTCGGCCTAAAAACCCATAATAAATCCTTAATAAATGGCTACACATAATTACATACAATACCTGTATAATAAATAAATATTACAAACCAAAAAAAAGAATAATAATGATGAAATAATAAATAAAAAATGGGTTTTAATGTAACACTTCACCAAGCGACAGGCCAGCGCAGGTGTAGGGACTTCTACGCAGGAGGAGACGGAAGATCAACGAGGAGGTAGGGACGGTGACTTTGTATGATAACGTGTACGATAATTTACACTAACTTACACTACTACGTGAACTTTAACTTAACTTAGTTTATTTTTTTTTTCATTTTTATAATTTTATATTTTTTTTTTACAGTTTTTCTTTTTTATTTTTAATTTTCATCACTTTCACTCGATTCGGTCTTCCTTTTCTTTGCTTCACTTTCTTTCTTTTCATCATGATCACTAGACCGTTTTAAAGATTTTTTAAAGAAACTATCAAGTGAAAGTTGCTTGGTACGGCTTTTGAGGATTTTTCTAAAATGCGTTAAGCAAACATCATCGAACTGCGCAACAACACGTCAAACCTGAAGTTTCTGTGGGTGATGCCTGTGGGTGATGCTTGTCGATGAAATCAACAACGCGTTGATGATATGCCAACATCTGTTTTATTTCCGCCGTACCTAAGATTTGGCCTACCTCCTCGATCTCCTCCGACTCACTCAACTGCGCTTGGAACTCATCATGCTGCATGGCTTGCAGCTCCTTGAGTTCCTCGGTGGTGAGCTTTTTGTGATGCTCATCGACGAGTTCGGTGATGTCATCTTCATCCATCTCCAGACCCATGGACTTGCCAAGGGATATAATCTCTTCGACGTCTTCCTCGGCGGCAAGCACAGGTTCATTCTTGGGGCCAAAACCTTCGAAATCTCTGGGAGCAACAGCATCAGGCCAAAGCTTTTTCCAAGCGGAATTCAGGGTCCGACGAGTTACTCCCTCCCAAGCCTGATCAATGATCTTTAAGCAGTGCACGATATATAAGTGGCTCCTCCAAAATTCACGCAAAGTTAAGTTGGTGCTTTGCGTGACATTAAAGCACTGCTTAAATAAGTGCTTGGTGTAGAGCTTTTAGAAATTAGAGATGACTTGCTGGTCCATGGGCTGGAGGATATTGCCTTATTGCCTTATTTTTTGTTTGGGTTCCCCCAGGTCCCTCAGTGTGAGGCACCTCGTATATCCACCAGAGAGTTGCTAATACATCTTCCGGTGTATTTTGCATCTTCCAGTCTTGGATGGTCTGGGATGCATCTTAGGTATTTATCGAGCTGATTTTTAAACGCATTTACGCTCACTCCTGATATGTTTCTTAGATGAGCTGGCAGCACATTAAATAGTTGCTGCATTATCGATGCTGGTGCGTAGTGGATTAATGTCCTGTGCGCCTTTCTCAGTTTACCTGGAATGCTTTTTGGTACTATTAATCTACCTCGGCTTGCTCTTTCTGATACTTTAAGCTCCATGATGTTTTCAGCAATTCCTTCTATTTGCTTCCATGCTTGTATTATCATGTAGCGTTCTCTTCTCCTTTCTAGACTGTATAGTTTTAAAAATTGCAGTCTTTCCCAGTAATCAAGGTCCTTAACTTCTTCTATTCTAGCAGTATAGGACCTTTGTACACTCTCTATTTGCGCAATATCCTTTTGGTAGTGTGGGTACCATATCACATTGCAGTACTCGAGTGTACTACGCACATAAGTTTTGTAAAGCATAATCATGTGTTCAGCTTTTCGTGTTTTAAAGTGTCTGAATAACATTCCCATTTTTGCTTTACATTTAGCCAACAGTGTTGCTATTTGGTCGTTGCATAACATATTCCTATTTAAAATTACACCAAGGTCTTTAATTGCTTCCTTGTTTGTGATTGTCTCATTATTAGGTCCCTTGTATGCATACACCATTCCTTCTCTGTTTCCATAATTTATTGATTCGAATTTATCGGAGTTAAATACCATCCTATTTATCTCCGCCCATTCATATATTTTGTTTAGATCTCTTTGTAGTGAGTTCCTATCTTCATCACAAGTAATTTCTCTACTTATTCTTGTGTCATCGGCGAAACTTCTCACTACGGAGTTTTCAACATCACAGTCTATGTCTGAGATCATAATAACAAATAGCAGTGCAGCTAATACCGTACCTTGGGGCACACCAGATATTACCTGGGCTTCATCTGATTTCTCGTCATTTGCAACCACTATCTGTTTTCTGTTTTGCAGGAATTCTTTTACCCATTTTCCTATCTTTCCCACAATATTATGCTTTCTCATTTTTTTCTCCAATATGTTATGGTCTACCTTGTCAAAGGCTTTTGCAAAATCTAGATAGATCACATCTGTGTCTTTTTCATTTATCATATTATTCTATATGTTTTCATAGTGAGCTATCAGTTGGGTCTGTGTACTTTTTCCAGGTACGAAACCGTGTTGACCCATATTAAACAAATTATTTTTGACCAAATGGTTCATTATTTTCTTTTTTATTACCCTCTCATACACTTTCATAATATGTGATGTTAGACTAACAGGTCTATAATTGCTTGCCTCTAGTCTTGATCCACTTTTGAAGATAGGGGTTATATAAGCTAATTTATGTTTAACATATATCTCGCTCATATCTATACTCTGTCTTAGCAGTATTGCAAGTGGCTTCGCGATAGTGTTTGCAGTTTTTTTTAACAAAATCGCTGGAACTCCATCTGGTCCGGCTGCCGATCCATTTTTAATTTCGTTTATAGCCGTGACAATATCTGCTTCATTAATATCTATATCCGTTAGATATTCAACATTTTCTTCTCTCATTTCTGTTTCATTATTCTCATTCGCAATTCTTGGCGTGAACTCACTCTTATATTTTTCTGCTAATATGTTGCATATTTCCCTTTTTTTCATTCGTTAGCCGCCCTTCAATTCTTAGAGGGCCTATTTCTATTCTCCTTTTATTCATCTTTTTTGCATAGGAGTAAAGTACTTTGGGGTTTCTTTTTATATTTTGAAGTGTCCTTTCTTCTAAGTCCCTTTTTTCATTTTCTTTCGACTGCATAATCTTTTGTTCTGCATTTTCTATCTTACATTTTATTTCCCTCATTTTCCACACATTTTTTTCTTTTGCAAGATTTTTCTTCAACTTTTTAATTTTCTGAAATAAGATCCTTCTGTCTCTTGGTATGCACGTCTTTTGTTTATTGTTTTTTTTTTGGTACATATTTTTCAACAATTTTCTCCAGTATTTTGTACAGTATATCCGTATTTACCTGTATATTATCACTTATAAATACATTTTTCCATTCTTTATTCAGTTCTTCATTTATTTCTGACCATTTTATATTCTTACTGTAAAAGTTATATTTTCCATATCCTTCCCAAAGTTTTGTGCTTTTATTAATTCTGTGATCACTTGCTTTGGAATGAACTATCAATTCTATGACATTGTGGTCTGAAATTCCCGTGTTATACACTATTATTTCTTTAACATAATTCACCTCATTCACAAATACTAGATCTAGGACATTTTCCTTTCTTGTTGGAATGTGGTTTATTTGTTGCATATTATGTTCTAATAGCATATCTTGAAGCTTTTCAAATTGCCTCTTATCTTCTGCGCTACTATTACTCTCTTTTTTATATGTATACATACAACCACTTTCTTCTATCCGTTCTTTCCAATCCACGAAAGGAAAGTTAAAATCTCCGGATAGGAGTATATTCCAGTCTTTATGGTTTCTACATATATCATCTATTTTTTCTATTATTATGTCAAACTCCTTAGTATTTGGGGGTCTGTAAACTACAATATTCACTAGTTTTTCAAATCCAAATTCTACCGCAATCAATTCACATTCTGTGTTGCTGTATTTTTCACAGACTTTTCCTTGATTTATGTCTCTTACATATATTGCGGTTCCCCCTTGATTCCTATTTTTTCTGTCTGATCTATAAGTTTGGAAACCCTTTATCTGGTCATCACTGCCAGTCTCTTGGGAATACCATGTTTCACTTATATTTAATATATCTATTTTTTCAATTTGGGTTAGTTCTTCTAGGAACTCTATTTTCCTTTTAGAGTTACTCGTGACTAAACCCTGTGCATTCATCACTATTATGGTTTGTGTCTCATTTCCATTATTTAATATTGGTAATAATATGGATTCTCCCATGCTTCCTTCCTGTTCTGATATGATGTTCTTTTCTTCATTTCTCGGAATTCTGCCATTAAAAAATCCAACTTTTCCATAATATTTGTTCTTTCGCCTTCATACTTATTTTTGTGTGTAAACCTGCAATTATCTCCATATCTGCACCAACCCCTGGCATTATATATGCATTCTTGGTAGTTGGGCTCTATTTGTGGAGCTTTAGGTTGAAAGGCCTTTTTTGGTGCATAGTGCGGTATATACGCGGTCTGCTTTTTTGTTTCTTTTTTTGTTTCATTTTTGTTTTTCTTTTCAGTTTGCTGAGTTTTCTTACTCTCATTCATAGTTGCAGGATGCATATATCGACATTTTTTGTTGAAACTGCATCCTTTTCCTTCTTTTAGGGTTTTGCATATTTTTGGATGGAGATCTCTGCATTCGTCTCCATATCCGTCTAAATACGCACATTTACCATATATTTCATAATTATGGCATATCTTTGGATGCTTGTAGTAGCATCTTTCGCCAAATTTGCAATTCCCTCTTTTCAGCCTATTACAGACTATATCTTTCTTTTCTTTTTTTTCTTGTTCTTGCTCTTCCCTAAAAGTATGTAGGTCCGGGTAGAGTCTCTTGGGTCTATTATTTGTTTCCATCTGATAATTTATTTCTTCATAAGTATGTTGTTGGATGGCATCATAAGTTATATCAATGATTTCCTCTGCATCCTTACACATATCTTGTTCATTTTTCTCTTCTTCTTCTTCTTCTTCTTCTTCTTCTTCTTCTTCTTCTTCAACTAATTGCAGCTTTAGTCTCGACTTAATTATATTTTCTATCCAGACTAAGCATGTTGAGCAGAATACCTTTGTGTCTCTATTTTTTATTTTTTGCTGTATTTCAGCACATGTGGGGTGTGTTGGAACATTACAGGCATTACATTTTCTAATCAGTTGTTGAGGATTATTAATGGAATACCATATCTTACATGTATTACACCATTTTGGCATTCTTTTTCCCAATGCATCAATCAGCATATTTACCATATTGGACTTGTTATTGTTCTTTGATGGAATGAGTTGATTGATGTAGACTTTCTTTATAAGTCTGTTTAACACTTGGATTTTCTTTGGAATTTCTTCAATTATTTTACTGATGTTTTCCGCAGATTTGTTCCAGTCTATTGGATCATATTGTTTCAATATGTCTGCGAATATTTTTCCGTCACACTGGTTGGAGTTGTTAGTGACATCTGTCGTCAATCGGTCGAGCTCCTGTTTCGCCAACTCATGAAATTTGCCTTTGCTGACTCCAGCGATATCTCTCCAGGGGTGGTATTCAGTGGAAGATACAACACCTTGATGAATTTGTATTCATCGATGATATCATCTTCGAGTCCGGGGGGGGGGGGGGGGGGTTTAGCGGGTGCATTGTCCAAACAAAGCAAGCACTTCAAAGGCAAATTCCTCTCCTGAAGATACTTCTTGACAGCAGGGCCGAAAACTACGTTTACCCATCCCACAAAGATATGCCTAGTAACCCAAGCCTTAGAATTAGAACGCCATAGAACATGTAGCAGGTCTTTATTAATTCTATGGGCTTTAAATGCCCTAGGGTTTTCGGAATTGTAAACCAATAACGGCTTTATTTTGCAGTCCCCGCTGGCGTTAGCACAAAGCGCAAGAGTCAACTGATCCTTCATCGGCTTATGTCCAGGCATTTTCTTCTCTTCGGCGGTAATGTACGTTCGACTAGGCATCTTTTTCCAAAACAGACCGGTTTCATCACAGTTGAACACCTGCTGCTCTACGTAACCTTCCTCCGCCACGATGCTTTCGAACTTTTTAACAAAGTCTTTAGCAGCCTTGGTGTCCAAACTCGAAGCTTCTCCATGACGAACAACTGAATGAATCCCGGTCTGTTTCCAGAATTTCTCGAACCAACCTCGAGACGCTTTGAATTCCTCCGTCGTAGGATCCGCTGAACTCTCCCCCGCGTCACCCCGAGAGCGCGCCGCCTTCAAGTCACTGTAGATAGCGCTGGCCTTCTCACAAATGATCATTTCCATGATCGTATCTCCAACAATCTCCTTGTCTTTGATCCATATTAACAAAAGTCGTTCCATCTCTCCAAGGGTAGGGCTACGAGGTTTGGAAATAATCGTGATCCCTTCGAAGGTTTCACTGCTTTAATGGCTGACTTCTGTTTTATGATCGTCGAGATCGTAGACATATTCCGGCCATATTGTTTAGCCAGATCGCTGACACGTACACCTCGCTCATGCTTTTCTATTATTTCCTGCTTTAATGCTAATGAAAGCATAGACTTCCTCTTTTTCTCACCACTACTACTACTTCCTGAACCGAAACTAAGCTTTTTAGGACCCATGATTACGGAACACAGAAAACAACACGTGAAAAGGCAAGATAAAAAACTGTTAAAACTGAGCGAATAGAGGACAACCACATGATGCGCACGAAATGAGAGGACTGATCAAGGTGACCCTCAATTGGCGTCCCTCCGATGTTCTGCCGTCTAGCGGCGTCAACAACAAACAACGCTGGACGCTTTCGAGAGAATTCCACGGGTAAGCGTATTGTTTACTTCGTATGTTGGAGCAACACTTTGTATGTTGAGACAGAAATTTGGTCGAATTTTACTTCGTATGTTGGAAAATTTGTATGTTATGACAATCGTATGTAGAGGTTCCACTGTATTCTTAATACTAGAAACACAAGGAAGCATGGTTTACCCGCAGTGGTTTGAGGTCAGCTCTGTAGAGAACCCAGGATACTGCTTTCCCCACGAAAGGGTAGGATGAAGAAAAGAATAAGAGCCAGTCAAATCTTTTCATTCACGCAGACTAAAACCGGGTAACAGTGCCCTCAACCTTCTGCTACTTGTCCAATAAGGAGCTTGAGGTATACAACCAGCTGTTGTGCAGCCACCACCAGACCAATAGAGATAGTATCGAGTTCCTGGGGGTCACGTCTTGCAGGAGAAAGGTTGTGAAAGTCACCTGGAGCATTCACATCCTTTCTTGTAAAACCTGTGTCACAGAGTAATCTGCTAAGAAGGACCATGACACTGTGAGTCATTATGTCGAGATGATGTTTCGGTGATCCTCCTCTAGTCTCTCTTGGTGCTGACAAAAGGAGGGACCCGGGCAGGCTGATGCCGTTTTCTTTAGGTAAAGTCTCATACTTTACCCTGGGTACAGTGACCGATGATCTGGATCGTCCGTTACCTAGTTGAGACTTGTGTAGGATCCGTCACCTCTGGAGACTGTGTCTGGTGACATACTCAGGCACGAAACTGAACCTTGTCTTTCTCCCTTCTCAATAATGGGCGATGTCGAAAGAGAGACCATGAAGTTCCTTAACTCGTATGGTTGCTGTCCGAGTGTGTAGGAACATTGTGTTCTTAAATCAGGAGGAAATTTGTTGCCTGGTGAAGTGGAACACAAGGAGGTCCCTTTAGGGATCGGAGAATGAACTATGTTCTGAGAGGAAGGTCTGAATTCCGACTGGGGAAAGGCAAGTAGTAAGTCCGTATTTGTTAGGAAAAGTCTATCAATGAAAGGGTGTCCATTTCTTTCAGTATGAAGGTGAAGGATCAAGGTTGAGTGATCATCTTTACCTGTCGAAACTGAATAGGGGATCTTTTCCTCTTGCATATACTCGAGGATTCCGCCATTGCTGGAATTGAGGTATCGAGAGAAGAGACACTTTCCCATGACGCCAACCACACAAGACGTGACACTGCCTGGTAGACTGATGCTGAGGAACTCCTCATGTATATAGACAACCTCTTCGCAAAGAGGTATTGGGTAGTCTTCAGGCGTACACTCATAGCAAAGCTATAGCTTGTGGTAGGTGTCGAAGTGGGTTGTCTGATATGCGGAGAGAGTTCTCTTGGAGGCTTTATCAGGAGCTGCAAAAGGTTTGGAGACCTTTCTGCATAATGCCATGGCGGAGCTAGGAGAGTCCTTGAGAGGTTGACCGATGTTCTAGCCTTGTTGAGTGCCCTTCTCCAGATAAAACAGGGACGAGACGTAAACATCATTGTTGTACCCACCGTTGTTGCCAGAGAGCCTTGGGGTCTAGGGCTGGTGAGCAACGGTAGCCTGAGGTTCAGGAGTATTGTGAACAGACCCCCTAGTTGGAGGACCTCGTAAAGTCGGGACGTTGTTGGCTACATGGCGATCCAAAGTCCATTTGGTATACCTATCTGAGATGCTGTGCACAGATTGTCAGCGAACCTGTTCTTCCAGTCTGGAATGAAGCGAGCTGAATGAGGTACCGAACGGACTTTGGCCCATCTTAGTGTTTATACTATTAGATGGGAAGATTCTACAAGCCAGTTCCTACTTGCTTGTCGATGTGAGTCTCTATGTGGTGTGCGGTGTGTCGTCCATCACATCACTGAGTGGTCTGTTAGGAACCGATGAGGCTGTTGAAGGACCGGAAAGTTGGCCTTCGTCTCTTAAGAGATCTAAGTGAAGGTACCTTCGGGCTCTGTCCAGGAGGCTGAGGTCGTGTGGTGCAGCACTATGGTCCCTCCTTTCTTCTTTTTCCGACTCCAGTCTCCTTGAATGGAAGTCGTTCTCGTTTCGAGAAGGGTTTTGTGGAGACTGGTGTTTAGAATTATTCCCACATACACCAGTCTCCTGGGAGGGAAGTAGGGAAGATTCCATAGGTTTACCCTGATCACTGGATCTTGGTAAAAAGACTTCAGAAGTTCCAGTGTTAATGCAAGGTTGCCACCGAGTCTGCTAAGGTCAGTCAGTCGTCCTGGGAGAGCGGAGACGGAAGCCAATTCTGTGAGACCAGGATGGGTGTAATGGTAAGACTGAAGCAAAGTGCCTTGAACTGATGTTTCTTGTTTGTCTAGACTGAATCTTCCAACCTTCCTAGATGGATGGTTTGGACCTGGGAGTAAGTTTCCTTTAGGTCCAGTGTGCAAATGAAGACCTGAGGTCTTAACCCTCGATCGAACTGGTCTGCGCTTGCGGGCGGGGCGCGATGACGATGACCTGGCCACGCGTGGGATCGCGCTGGGAATCCTGCTAGGAATCACACTGGAGGTCGCGCTGACGCTCGAGCGATGGGATTTTGCCTGGGTCGCACGTGGTCAACCGCTCGCGCGCGCGGGGGCGATGGCTAGGGTGCCCCTGGGCGCACGAGCGAGCGATGGCGTGTGGGCGAGCGATGACACGCAGGCGATCGACGGCGCACAGGGGCGGGTTCTGGAGAATGTAGAGGGCGCGCAGTAGACTGAATAAGTATTCGCGCGCGAAGGCGATTGCTCGTGCACGCGTGGATGTGCAGGATCCTGATGAGCCTGTGAGGGCAATAATGTTGGGCGCGAGCGCAGGGGACCTATCCCTTGCGCGCGGGCACGCAAGAGGGCGCGCATCGGCAACTGGAGAACGCGCAGGGCGCGCGTTGGTGACTGCGCGCGATGGCGAGCAGGTGGGGTCCGATGGCGCGTTAGAGAGCACTGGCGAGCAGGGGAAGAGGGTATCTTCCCTCCTAGGCCCAGATCAGAAGATAGTGGGAGTGCAGGAGATCGTTGGCGCGCAGGCAAGTGCTGGCGCGCAGGAGAATGTGGGCACGCATCAGGATGAAGGCGAGCAGGTGAGCGCTGGCGCACAGGAGATCATAAGCGCGCAGGTGAGCTCTGGCGCGTTGTCTCTGGAACTGGTGATCGCTGGTGCGTTGTCTACGGAACAGCAGCTGGAGAGCTCTGGCACGCAGAACGTTGGCGCGCAGGGGATACCTGCTGCTTAAGGGACTTTGACACGATGTGAGAAAGTCCCTTTTGCCCTGAAGGGACTGTTGCCCGTTTGATAACAGGATGTGTGGGCGCCCACAGCGCATCAGCAGCCAGGAACGACGACGGCAGGTCAGGCAGGTGAAGGAGATCGCAAACGATCTGCGGAGAGGTCCAGGGATGCAGCTGGAACGGTCGGTGAATGACGGCAAGGTTCCTCTGCGGCGGACTGCGGCGATGACGAACCGAAGACGAGCCTCCTAACACACTTGTGAGGTGAAGGAAGGCCTCTACGGCGAAGGGAAAGGTGAGCTTTACGCCTTATACGCCCTCTGGGGGCAGCAGGCTGACCGTCAGCAGTCCTCCGAAGAGGAGTCTCTGTCAATGAACTCCCCCGAGGGGGAGAATCACCTGCAGGAGAGACCGTTGGACTTAGTTCCTCCCTTGAAGGATGTACGGAGGGGGGAACTAAGCCTTCAGCTACATCAGCAACTTCAGGAGAAGAGGTTTGAAACAACTCATCAGAAGCCTCTGCCACGACAACGTCGACGATAGACAGAGGAACAACCTCTGCTAAAGTCGGCGACTGTTTGACAGCTGCTCCTAACCTGATTATGTCAAATAGGGCTTCCTTGGAGGGCAAGCCCTGAAGCCCCAAGGAAGCCCAAAGCTGCAACATATCATTATTAGAAACATTTACATTAGATGATATATTTAAAACCTGCCCTGGGGAGGAGGAGCTGCCTCGCTATGGGAGGCAACTCCCTCTCCCAAACCCCGAGATCGGTCAACAGAAATGCGGCCTGGGCTACCACTCGACTGCCTCTCGGAAGAAACCGATCGAGTGGGAGCTTTGGAGGAGGTTTGGGCTACGGAGGAAGAGTCCTTGGGATTTTCTCTATTCAAGGAAGCCCTTGAAGGAGAAATATCCCGCCTGGACTTCTTCTTCCAGCGCCGGGAAAACCTCTCCCACTAGGAGGTAGACCACTCCCTCCACTCACCACATACATTATCTCTACCACACCGTTAGCCCCTAGAGTAAGGACACAAGGTTTGTGGGTCCGTGTCGACCGCTGACATATAAGTTCCACAAGGGCGGTCAGGTAAACAGGGACACTTTCGCAATGCAGAGGCCAACTTCCAAACACTCTGTCAAAAAGAAAAAGCAAACAAAGATTAATGGCTGTCAGTGTAGGGGAGGGACAGCGGACACGTCCGTCTAGCACCCGAGCCGAGAGCAAAGGGAACTCAGCACATGTGTGTGTGAGGGGGGGGGGGGGGGTAGCAAGCTACCCCTCCCTACCCCCCGCTAACTAGCGGTGGGGTAGTAAACCCTCGTTAAAATTCTAATGGCTCGTCATTTCAGCTACGCCGAAAGTAATTACCCATATTAAATAGTGTGGTTTGTATTTCAGTTACGGAACAACTGAAAAGTTGAAATACAATTAGATTTCACTAAAAATAATTGAGACAAACAAACGGAAGAGCAACCTAACCCGCACACGGGAAAGAAGCTTCCGCAATAGTAAAATGTTGTAGTAAAGGTGAACGACCTCGAGAAGAGAGAGACCGTAGTCAATCTTTAAAAGGCCACATTCCCTTGGCTCAGAATCCAGGTTTCCCGTAGGAAAAGAGGAAAAGCGAAGACAATAGTTGTATGAAGAGGGTCCAAGTGATGACGATTCCCCTGCGGCGGCCGAGTTAACGGATATATGCCGACGGGAAGACCGATGGACCACAGAGGGAGAGGCCGTTCCCCACGAAGTTGAACTGTGCTGGCCTTGCTACTAAGCAAGTGTCGTTGTCGTATATCACACACATAGCACAAACACTGAAAAGGAAACTTACTACAATTCTATACACATATATACATAAACATTAAGAATGTTTATATACTGTATATATTTACAAGTACATGTATAAGAAAAAGTAAGTTAAAAGACAAAAATTAATGGCAGTCCAAAATAGGTGAGGACAGAGAGAGGAAACAACAGTTCTCGCTCCGAGCCAAAAGTAAAGTGAGCTCAAGCACAGGTGTGTGAGGGGGGGGGGGGGTTAGCAAGCTACCCTCCCCTACCCCCGCTAACTAGAGGTGTGGGTAGTAAACCCTTGTTGAATTTTAATGGCTCGTCATTTCAGCTACGCCGAAAGTAATACCCCTTTTAAATAGCGTGCTTTGTATTCCAGTTATGGAACAAATCAATATTAGGCGCATAGGCAATGGGCAGTGAGTTGGTAGGGTTAGGAGTTATCCCACCCAAGGGCAGCCAGTATTTATGGATTCTCGTTCTCCGCGCCTATCTCTGTTACCTAACCACTGTGAAGAGCGAGGGCTGACTATACAAGGAGAGTCCTGCGAGCAAAAGAGACCTCTGCAAGCAGGACAAAGGAAATGATGATCGGTCTCATGAAGGTACCGGACTGGCGCCCTTCACGGCAGGGACAAACACGTAAGACGAGACACCTGAAACATGACAAACTTATAACAGTCTGTATTTCTCCTAACATACAAACCCGAATTCTTTACTATAGGAGATATTCTAGTGCGAACTGGAAAATACGGCAGAAAAACCTTAACAAGGTCGTTAACGACCGGACAGGTAATTACCCACCTGACAGTGGTGGGGGACCGCCGGTCGGTAGCTGCTGTTTACCTTCAATCGGATTCTAGTTAGGACTATCCTAGGGGGGCGGTGATGGAGGGAAGATTTGTGTAAAGAATTCGGGTTTGTATGTTAGGAAAAATGTTATTTTTATTAATAAAATAAATTTTTGAATATACTTACCCGGTGATCATATAAGCTGTCAGCTCTGCTGCCCGACAGAAAAACCTAAGGACAAAATACGCCAGCGATCGCTATACAGGTGGGGGTGTACATCAACAGCGCCATCTGTCGAGCAGGTACTCAAGTACTCCATGTAAACACAGAACCAATTTTCTCCTCGGTCCACTGGGTCTCTATTGGGGAGGAAGGGAGGGTCCTTTAATATATGATCACTGGGTAAGTATATTCAAAAATTTATTTTATTAATAAAAATAACATTTTTCAATATTAAACTTAGCCGGTGATCATATAAGCTGATTCACACCCAGGGGGGTGGGTAGAGACCAGCATTACATGTTTACATTATTAAGAGCTAAGTATTTTGTATTTCATTTTAGCAGTTATTCAAAATAACAAACATAAAATAAAAAGTACCTGGTAAGGAAGTCGACTTGAACAATTACTCTGCCTTTTTAAGTACGTCTTCCTTACTGAGCCTCGCGATCCTCATAGGATGCTGTGCGACTCCTAGGAGCTGGAGTATCAAGGGTTGCAACCCATACTAAAGGACCTCATCAAAACCTCTAATCTAGGCGCTTCTCAAGAAAAGAATTTGACCACCCGCCAAATCAACCAGGATGCGAAAGGCTTCTTAGCCTTCCGGACAACCCAAAAACAACAATAAAAAACATTTCAAGAGAAAGATTAAAAAGGTTATGGAATTAGGGGAATGTAGTGGTTGAGCCCTCACCCACTACTGCACTCGCTGCTACGAATGGTCCCAGGGTGTAGCAGTTCTCGTAAAGAGACTGGACATCTTTAAGATAAAAAGACGCGAACACTGACTTGCTTCTCCAATAGGTTGCGTCCATTATACTCTGCAGAGATCTGTTTTGTTTGAAGGCCATTGAAGTTGCGACAGCTCTAACTTCATGTGTCCTTACCTTCAGCAAAGCATGGTCTTCCTCATTCAGATGGGAATGAGCTTCTCGTATCAACAGTCTAATATAATAGGAAACTGCATTCTTCGACATAGGTAAAGAAGGTTTCTTAATAGCACACCATAAAGCTTCTGACTGTCCTCGTAAAGGTTTAGTTCGTTTTAAATAGAACTTAAGAGCTCTAACAGGGCACAAGACTCTTTCTAGTTCATTTCCAACCAAATTAGAAAGGCTTGGAATATCGAACGATTTCGGCCAAGGACGAGAAGGTAGTTCGTTTTTGGCTAGAAAACCAAGCTGCAAAGAACATGTAGCCGTTTCAGATGAAAATCCGATGTTCCTGCTGAAGGCGTGTATCTCACTGACTCTTTTAGCTGTAGCTAAGCAGACGAGGAAAAGAGTCTTCAAAGTGAGATCTTTAAAGGAGGCTGATTGTAGTGGCTCGAACCTTTCTGACATAAGGAATCTTAGTACCACGTCTAAATTCCAACCTGGTGTGGCCAAACGACGCTCCTTCGAGGTCTCAAAAGACTTAAGGAGGTCCTGTAGATCTTTGTTGTTGGAAAGATCTAAGCCTCTGTGACGGAAGACTGCTGCCAACATGCTTCTGTAACCCTTGATCGTGGGAGCTAAAAGAGATCTTTCCTTCCTTAGGTATAAAAGGAAGTCAGCTATCTGAGTTACAGAGGTACTGGTTGAGGATACTGATACCGACTTGCACCAGCTTCGGAAGACTTCCCACTTCGACTGGTAGACTTTAAGAGTGGATGTCCTCCTTGCTCTAGCAATCGCTCTGGCTGCCTCCTTCGAAAAGCCTCTAGCTCTCGAGTGTCTTTCGATAGTCTGAAGGCAGTCAGACGAAGAGCGTGGAGGCTTGGGTGTACCTTCTTTACGTGTGGCTGACGCAAAAGGTCCACTCTTAGAGGAAGTGTTCTGGGAACGTCCACTAGCCATTGCAGTACCTCGGTGAACCATTCTCTCGCGGGCCAGAGGGGAGCAACCAACGTCAACCTTGTCCCTTCGTGAGAGGCGAACTTCTGCAGTACTCTGTTGACAATCTTGAACGGGGGGAATGCATAAAGGTCTAGATGGGACCAATCCAGAAGAAAGGCATCTATATGAACTGCTGCTGGGTCCGGGATCGGCGAGCAATAAATTGGGAGCCTCTTGGTCATCGAGGTTGCAAACAGATCTATGGTAGGTTGGCCCCACAAGGCCCATAGTATCTTGCATACATTCATGTGAAGGGTCCATTCTGTTGGGATGATTTGACCCTTCCGGCTGAGGCGGTCTGCCATGACATTCATGTTGCCTTGAATGAACCTCGTTACTAGAGACAGGTTTAGATCTCTTGACCAGGTGAGGAGGTCCCTTGCGATCTCGTATAACGTCATCGAATGAGTCCCTCCTTGCTTGGAGATGTACGCCAAGGCTGTG
The DNA here is from genome assembly GCF_036898095.1 of Palaemon carinicauda. Classification (NCBI taxonomy): domain Eukaryota; kingdom Metazoa; phylum Arthropoda; class Malacostraca; order Decapoda; family Palaemonidae; genus Palaemon; species Palaemon carinicauda. The sequence goes on along the minus strand of NC_090749.1, from coordinate 79,846,385 downwards.
GTGTTGTCGGAGTTCACCTCCACCACCTTGCCTAGAAGGAGGGACTTGAAGCTTCTCAAGGCCAGATGAACTGCCAGTAGCTCCTTGCAGTTGATATGTAACGTTCTTTGATCCTCGTTCCACGTGCCCGAGCATTCCCGACCGTCTAATGTCGCACCCCAGCCCGTGTCCGATGCGTCCGAGAAGAGAACGTGGTTGGGGGTCTGAACACCCAGTGGCAGACCCTCTCTGAGGTGAATGTTGTCCTTCCACCAAGTCAATGAAAACTTCATCTTCTCGGAAATAGGGATCGAGACAACTTCTAGCGTCTTGTCCTTTCTCCAGTGAACAGCTAGGTGAGATTGAAGGGGTCGGAGGTGCAGTCTCCCTAACGCAATGAACTGGTCCAGTGATGAAAGCGTCCCTATCAGACTCATCCACTGTCTGACTGAACATCGGTCCTTCTTTAGCATGTTCTGGATGCATTCTTGGGCTTGACTGATTCTGGGGGCCTACGGTAAAGCCCGAAAAGCTTCACTCTGAATCTCCATTCCTAGGTACACAATAGTTTGGGATGGGACGAGTTGGGACTTTTCCATATTGACCAGGAGACCCAATTCCTTGGTCAGATCCAGAGTCCACTTTAAATTCTCCAGACAGCGACGACTTGATGAAGCTCTTAGAAGCCAGTCGTCCAAATAGAGGGAGGCTCTGATGTCTGCTAAATGCAGGAATTTGGCAATATTCCTCATCAGTTTCGTAAAAACAAGAGGAGCCGTGCTTAGGCCAAAGCACAGGGCTTGAAATTGGTATACAACCTTCCCGTAAACGAACCTTATAAAAGGTTGGGAATCTGGGTGGATGGGGACGTGAAAGTAAGCGTCCTTGAGGTCTAAAGAGACCATCCAGTCTTCCTTCCTGACCGATGCTAGAACCGACTTTGTCGTCTCCATGGTGAACGTCTGCTTTGTGACAAAGACATTCAGAGCACTGACGTCTAGCACCGGTCTCCACCCTCCTGTCTTCTTCACGACTAAGAAGAGACGGTTGTAGAAGCCCGGGGATTGATGGTCCCGGACTTTGACTACCGCTCCCTTTTGTAGCAAGAGAGACACCTCTTGCTGCAAAGCTAGTCTCTTGTCCTCCTCTCTGTACCTGGGAGAGAGGTCGATGGGAGTTGTTGCTAGAGGGGGCTTGCGCAAGAATGGAATCTTGTACCCCTCTCTGAGTAACTTCACAGATTGTGCGTCTGCACCCCTGTTCTCCCAGGCCTGCCAGTAGTTCTTGAGCCTGGCTCCCACTGCTGTCTGAAGAAGGTGGCAGTCAGACTCTGCCTCTAAAGGACTTGGAACCTTTCTTCTTGCTCCCACGTTGACCTTCGGCACGAGCACCTCCTCTGCTGGAGGCTCTGCCACGAAAGGGCGGAATGAACCTTGACGCTGGAGTATCCATCCTGGGTCTAGACACGGAGGGCAAAGGGGTGGCTTTGCGTGCGGATGACGCAACCAGGTCATGTGTGTCTTTTTGAATCAAGGAGGCAGCAATCTCCTTGATCAACTCCTCAGGGAAGAGGCACTTCGAGAGAGGAGCAAACATAAGCTCCGATCTTTGACATGGGGTTACTCCAGCTGACAAGAAGGAGCAAAGGTGTTCCCGTTTCTTGAGGACCCTGGAAACGAAAGAAGCCGCAAGCTCACTAGAACCATCCCGTATGGCTTTGTCCATGCAGGACATTATGAGCATGGAAGTTTCCTTGTCAGAAGGGGAGGTCTTCCTGCTCAACGCTCCCAAACACCAGTCCAAAAATTTAAAAACTTCGAACGCTCTGAATACTCCTTTCATCAGATGGTCTAAATCCGAAGGAGTCCAACAAATCTTGGAGCGTCTCATGGCCAGCCTGCGGGGAGAGTCTACAAGACTTGAGAAGTCGCCCTGGGCAGAGGCAGGAACTCCCAAGCCGAGAACTTCTCCCGTGGCATACCAGACGCTAGATCTGGAAGCAAGCTTGGCAGGGGGAAACATGAAAGCTGTCTTCCCAAGTTGCTTCTTGGACTGCAACCAATCTCCCAGCACTCTTAAAGCTCTCTTGGACGAGCGGGCGAGGACGAGCTTCGTAAAGGCAGGTGCGGATGACTGCGTGCCTAAAGCGAACTCAGAGGGAGGAGAGCGTGGTGCTGCAGACACAAACTGATCAGGATATAAATCCTTGAACAGTGCAAGCACTTTCCTAAAGTCCAAGGAGGGAGGCGTGGTCTTGGGTTCGTCGATGTCCGTGTGCGGGTCGTCAAGATGTGCAGCGTCGTCATCATCAGAGAGTCCATCGTCTGAATGTTGAGGAGGAAGCGGCAAAGGAGTAGGAATCAGCTGGTTGGCTGAGTCCGGCAGCACGGGTGCATGCGTGACTGCACTGGACGCAACGTCATGGAACTGTTGGTCAGTCTGTGAGCTGGCAACAACCATAGCTGTGTGGGGAAGCAAAGCTTCTACTCCTGACTGTCTAGTCTGCTGCGGGCGAGTAGCGGTAACCACAGTGGGTTGCGGAGGTTGACGCACAGCGTCAAAACAAAGCAACTTAACTCCACCCTCCTGTTGTTGTGGTAACTCGCGAACGTCAACGGAGGGTTCCGTGCGTCTGTGAACGTCAACGTGCGGCTGGCAGGGTACACTGCGCATGGGAGGTGGGACTCTCACAGCTGGAGTGCGGGAGAAGGTAGCCTCAGCGTCTACTGGACGCACAACCGTGGTTGGTTGTAGGCTAACGGGTGCAGCGTCAACCTTCTCCGCACGATACTCCTGCATAAAAGATGCTAACTGTGTCTGCATAGACTGTAGCAAAGACCACTTAGGGTCTACAGCAGCAGGTGCGGCAACAGACGGTGTTACTGCCTGTTGCGGTACCACTTTGCCTCTCTTAGGAGGTGTGCAGTCATCGGAAGACTGCAGCGAGTCCGAACTGACCCAGTGGCTACACCTGGGCCGTTGGACTTGCGCGGAAGGGACCTTGCGTTTGAGAGGCCGTGAGACCTTGGTCCATCGTTTCTGGCGTGAAACCTCTTCCGCAGACGAGGAATGAACGGGCTCTCTCGTCTTCTTGTGGGTGGGGCGATCTTGGCAAGATACGTCCGAAACCACGGAGGGAACGTCTGTCCGCTGATTAAAGCCTGTCGAACGCTTTGATCGTACGACATTGCTTCTCCCCTGGGCTTGGGAGCTTGCAAGAGGTCCCGGACTGGGAGGACGACAGGCACGAACAGACGCACCCTCAAGCGCAACACTAACACTTTTCACAGCACTACCACTCACTTCACTTCCCACTGTACTCTTACCCTTCAACTCCCTGACGTCTGCCATGAGTTGGTTGCGGTCACTCGCCAATGACTCGACTCTCTCACCCAGAGCCTGGATGGCACGCATCATATCTGCCATCGAAGGTTGTTGAGTGCTAGAAGGGGGATCAGGAGTAACCACTACAGGGGAAGAAATAGGTTGTGGGGCATGGGGAGAGGAAAAATCAACTGAGCGAGATGAACTCCTCCTGACTCTATCTCTCTCTAGCCTACGTGAATATTTAAGGAATTCGAGAAAATCGAATTCCGAAAGCCCAACGCATTCCTCACACCGATCTTCCCATTGACAGGATTTACCCCGACAATTGGAACAAATGGTGTGAGGATCGATAGAGGCCTTCGGAAGACGCCTAAAACAGTCCCTAGCACTACACTTCCTGTATTTAGGGACTTGAGAAGGGTCAGCCATCTTGAATTAGTCAAAGGGGAAATTCAAAATCTATCCAAGTCGTCAACAAATAATCCAAAATTCAATCAAAGAATGCAAGGAAGTATTGAAGATAACCTCTGCAAAGCGAAAGCTAAATACTAAAAATGAGTACTTCACCAAAATCTGTGAAAATCAATCCAGTAAGCAACAGCGTATTTAGTAGGTCTTGCCAGTGGCACGACAGAGAGAAAATTGGTTCTGTGTTTACATGGAGTACTTGAGTACCTGCTCGACAGATGGCGCTGTTGATGTACACCCCCACCTGTATAGCAATCGCTGGCGTATTTTGTCCTTAGGTTTTTCTGTCGGGCAGCAAAGCTGACAGCTTATATGATCACCGCTAAGTTTAATATTGAAAAATACAAACTCTGTTATAAGTTTGTCATTTGTTCCTACACAAAATACAAACCCTCATTCTTTACTAAAGGAGACTTAGTCTTGAGGCCAGGGTGGCCAAGGAGTTCCCTATCTTTACGGAAGATAGTCCTCAGACTAGACTCTTTTGAAGCAACAATCTTCCGTATCTTCTTTCTTTGTAGATCCCAGAATCTCAGTACGACTGAAGGTTTGCAACTTCATGGAAACAAATGTTTCAGGATGAAGTGGGTCAGGAACATTCGACTCGGACCCCTTCAAACTTAGGATTCCCCCGACCTTGCCAAGGGGAAACCTCGTCACCACGAGTATAACTTTTACTCTGTGAGAGGAATCGGATGAGTATCATACCTTATTTCCATTGGCGAGTCCAGCTGAAACTGGATACAGTCTAGGATCACCAGATGTGGGGGAGAAGGAGACGAAGAAGATCGATGGATGTCCTTCTTAAAACCTAGTGTAACCCAGAATCCTCAACCAATGGTTACTGTCCCCTGAAAGGGTGTAAGGTAGTAACAGCATCTGTTGACCTGTCACAATAGGCCCTATAAACAGGGTGTCTAGAGACCTATGTGTCACGTCGCTCAAATAGTGAGCAGTGAATGTAGATTGGCGTTTCCAGACCCCAACACTTAAGACTTGGGAGACTGAGAAAATTCTCTTAAACGCCAGAGAGGCAGCCACTCCCCTAACTTCATGGGCTCTGTGTTGTGCTGCCTCTGGGTCTCCGTGAAAAGTCCTCGCAATAACTTTCTTAAGTCAGAAAGAGATGGTGTTGCGAGAGATTCTCTTCTTTACCCTGTTGGTACAAGGAAGAGATGACGGAGACGTGGTCTGAAAAGTCTGGTGCGCCTCAGATATTTCTTTGACGCCCTGACTGGGCATAGTAACAACTGGACTGCATCCTGTGGAAATTCTCAAAATCTTCCATCGGTAGATGAAGGATTATGAGTCCAGCCACCAAGCCCGGTACGAAGTTGCGAGACACTCGCCCCCCCCCCCCTCATCTCTTAGAATGGTTGACGTAAGACAGACCATGTAGCTCACTGACCCTTTTAGCGGAGGACAGAGGTACGAATAAGACGGTCTTAAGGTTCAGAGAGTAGTCTGAGGCCCTTAAGGGCACATAGGGCAGACCCTTCACCGAACGTAAGACACGTCTCAAGGAGATGGTCTAATATCAAGTGGGGGGCAAGATCACTCCCAACACCGAAACAACCAAGGTAATGTCTACTGAGGCGGAGAGGTCAACCCCTTCTCCGTCTACAGATGAGGCTCAAGGCTGTGCGATAGCCCTAAATCGCCGAGACTGAGAGAAGCTTTCCTCACTGAGGTACAAAAGGAAGTCTGGGAACTACTGATCCTTCCTTTTGAGGATCCAATTGCTTCACATTGTCGCTGTTGTAGCGGTTAAGAAGTCCATTGTCTTAGCCCCAGCAGTTAGGACTTCTTGTAGGGACTGCCTAGAGTTTTGGTTTGGTAAGTCCTCGCGGATCGCAAGGTAGCCGACTGTATCAGACCATGTGTCAAGCCAGAAGGGACATTGAAGTCGCTTCCCTTGCCAAGGCTTCTGTGACGGAGAAGAGCCTGATAGTCTGGTGTGAGCCTCGCCGTGAGGGGATCTAAGATCAGAGGAGAAGGTTGACGTCTCTGGGCTCGGAGAACAGACCAGGTTTAAAGGTCGCTCAAGAAAGGCAGAGGCGAGGGACAGTGACATTGCACTAGCCGTTAGGACAATGTCCTAGAGACTGACCATATATGGTCAACGACGAAGCCTCCTCTCCATCCCAGCTAGGACCAGGGAAGGCTAGATAGTGGCTGCTGAAGACTCAGCAGATGGATCTATAGGCTCCCCCCAACCTTAGCTTACAAGGATGGTAAGGTTGTAGGCACTGAAGGCTCTAACGAGTCTGGGTGGGACTCGAACCCTAGACTGTTAATACATAGCCTGTCTAAGGCTGGAGAGTCAAAGGGTCGAGGAGACAGATGCAAATCGCCGAGGCATGAGATATAACACATAGTTCTTAGAACCCTTAAATAGGAGGCTTCTAAGTCCCTCGACGGCAGCAACCACGAGGAATCCTCAGGCTGTGATAATTCCACGTGTGTTATTACAGGAAAAAGTGGTGACGCGAGTAGCAGACAAACCTTATATCTTACCCCTCGTATCTTTCTTATCGAAAGGGGAATAATGGTAGAAGTCGGAGTGTCTGGAGGTAATGGCGAAGACCGCTGACAAGAGTCGGAAGGCTCTGTCATAAGAGTAAACTCTTAATGACGATGATCGCGTGCATAGCGCTAATTGCGCGTGTGCACGGACACTCTGTGCTAATTGTTACGAGAGCCCGACTACTCCGCATAACTGAAACTCGAAGGTTCCAAGTCGTGTGAACTCGAAAGTCCAATGCGACAGAGGCCCGAAGGACTCCTAATGTCATGAGAACCTGTAGGATAAACATGACGAAAGTTTAAAAGCTCCCGATCACACTCGGCGAAAGGGTAATCGTCAAGAGACCCCGAGGGGTCAACATGAGGGGAACCAGTAGGATAAAAAAACGTCTCCTACCAGCACGAGGGGGAGAACGTCAGGGATGAAAATAACTCCTCCGCAGGGTAGATTTGTTCTCCCGAAGTAGAATGCTGCTTAATACAAGGCTCTCGCTCCGCCCCTGGAGGAGAACCTAAAAGCGTAAGAGGGAGGAGCGTAGATCAATAAACTCCTACAAGTTTCTTCTCGGGATTGGATGGAAGGTTCTCCCTAAGGAGATCGCCTAAAACAAGCTTTCTCCCTGCCCTAGGGGGAAAAGCGAAGGCGTATTAACTTTTCTCTCCTAACGAGGGAAAAGTCTTCCCGAAGGTGGATTGCCAAAGGCAAGATTTCTCCCCTCTCTATGGGAAAAGCGTAGGGTTAATAATTTCTCTCTCGCAAACGAGGGAGAAGTCCTCCCGAAGGAGGACATCGCCTGAAGCAAACTTTCTCCCAGATCTTTGGGAAAAAAAGCATAGGCGTAATAATCTCTCTCGCGGACGAGAGAGAAGTTCTCCCGAAGGAGGACGTCGCTTAAGACAAGTTTTCTCCTAGTTCTAGGGAAAAAACGTAGGCGTAAAAATCTCCCTCTCGTGAACGAGAAAGAAGTCCTCCCGAAGGGGGACTTGGCCTAAGACAAGCTTTCCCCCAGTTCTATGGAAAAAAAACGAAGGCGTAATAATCTCTCTCTCGCGAATGACAGAGAAGTTCTCCCGAAGGAGAACATTGCCTAAGACAAGCTTTCCCCCCATTTCTAAGGGAAAAAAGCGAAGGCGTAATAATTTCTCTCTCGCGAACGAGAGAGATCTTCTGAAGGAAGGTATCGCCTAAGGCAAGTTTTCTCCCAGTTTTACGAAAAAAACGTAGGCGTAAAAATCTCCTCTCGTGAACGAGAGAGAAGTCCTCCCGATGAAGGACATCGCCTGAGCCAAGCATACACCCAGGGAGAAGTTCCCCCCGAAAGAGGCATAGGCCGTAGACTTGCTTTTCCCCAGCTCCTGGGGAAAAAGCAGTCTTCGGGGACGAGATAGCAGAGGTAAAACTCATTGAGCTGTTCGCAGCTCCTTACAAAGGAAGGAAGGTTGCTGACTGTCTGAAGTGGGGAAGCTTTCCCTCGGAAGGGGGATGGATCTTTCACGCAGTCCAATTCCGAGGAAGGTTATCACTCCCTCGTAAGGGAAGGATCTCTAATCCCTGGAGGCGAACCTCCTGTCAGCAATCTAAGTTTCCCAATAAGTTGATCAAGTTGTAGGTTGACAACGAGTGTTACCTCGTAACATGGGCAGCTCATGAGCTGCCACATGAAGCCCAGGATAACGAACAGAGCGGCCGAAGCCCTCGGCATCGCGTTCTACGTCGCTGCTATCTGGGTGTTATCTTTTAGCCTCTCTAACACGTTTCCCTTTTCCCTGCTGCTCTCAACCGAAGAGAAGAGGTGAACCCCTGCATCTTCTTTCGAGGATTCCGAGAGACTCGAAATCCTTAACTCATTAGGGAGCAAAGGAATTAGGGAGGATGTCCTGTCTGAAACACGGGAGCGAGGGATTGACCCCGTGAGTGTATGATCGGAGATTCGCGTGTGTAGCGCTAATTGTGTGCGAACACCTGCGTGACTGGGGTCTGAAGACTGCCATAAGAGTAAAACTCCTGATTGTTATGGGCGTAGTGTTGGATGGGCGTACGTGAACACTCCGTGTGACAAGAGTTCAAAGACAAACTGACCTAAGAGTAACACTCTTGATGACTTGTGTCACGAGAACTCGAAGGTTCAGCGTGATCGTGCGTGCCCCTAGAGGTTGTGTTGCGAGAACCCGAAGGCTCAGCGTGAACGTGCGTGCCCTTAGAGTTTGTGTTGCGAGAACCCGAAGGGCTAGAGCAATGGGAAAACGGAAGTCTCCCTTGTCACGATAATAAAGCAGGAGCAGTGGTGTTACCATCGCGACGGCTAGAATTTGATTGAAGGTAAACAGCAGCTACCGACCAGCGGTCCCCCACCACTGTCAGGTGGGTAATTACCTGTCCGGTCGTTAACGACCTTGTTAAGGTTTTTCTGCCGTATTTTCCAGCTCGCGCTAGAATACCTCCTATAGTAAAGAATGAGGGTTTGTATTTAGTGTAGGAACAACCAAGTACTCCTTAAAAGAGCAGAAGATAGAAAAAAGTAAAAATCTGTTTAGTTTTGAGCCAAAAACACGAGTAACAAGATTTGAACCGTGAGTTTGAGAGCTGGTCTACAAGCTAACCCCTCCCCCTGCTAACTAGAGATGGGTGGTTATACCTCGATAAAAGTCTCATGGCTAGTTTCCAGCTTCTTTGAAAGCATATTCCCTATAAATAGCAAAAGGGTTTGTATTGAGTGTCAGAACAAACAAATTGTTTTCATTAAAAAAACTATTTGAAACAAAATATATAGAAGTTCTTCAAGCCATAAATATGACAAATTCGGAGATAATTTGTATTTTTCCTAACCATACAAACCTTAGCTATTTACATTGGGTTTACTTTCGGCGTAGCTGAAATTGAAGAGCCTTTAGATTTTTAACGAGGGTTTACTACCCCCGCGCTAATTAGCAGGGGTAGGGGAGGGGTAGCACTGACCGGTGAAATGTCTCACTTCACTTAGAGGTAGGACTTGTCTTGGGGGACAGGGCTGGCGGGCAAATATGTGTAAATAGCTAAGGTTTGTATGGTTAGGAAAAATACAAATTATCTCGGAATTTGTCATTTGTTCCGTAACCGAAATACAAACCACGCTATTTACATTGGGTGACTTACCCCTTAGGAAGGGTGGAAAGTCCCCAGCCATACTGGCTTTGGCTTACCCGGGGACTCAGAATCCGAGTGAGCCACACTCGAGAAAAGGAGTCCCTGCACCTCACAAGTTCCTTGCTCTGCAAGGAACGTGTGGCCTACATAAGCTTGTGTGTGAAGGAAGAAAGTGTGACTCGTCCTAGGAAGTTGACCTGGAGTTCCTAGGCGGAACTCTGGGATAGGACGTTCCCAATACCACCTCGTCAGGGTATGGAGGACGCGACAGTATTAACTTACTACTCGGAACACAAGGAAGCATGGTTTACCTGCAGAGGTTTGAGGTCAGAGACCAGGATGCTGCTTTCCCCAGGAGAGGGGAGGATGAAGAAAGAAGTAAGGGCCAGACATACTTCTTCCGTTCATGTAGTCTAAAACCCGGTAACAATGCCCTCAACCTTCTGCTACCTGCCCAAAAAGGAGCCTGAGGTTAGACCAGCTGTTGTGTAGCCACCACAGGGCGATAGAAACGTATCGATACCCCTGTGGGTCACGTCCTGCAGGAAGTGGGCTGTGAAGGTCACTAGACTCTTCCAGACTCCAGCTTGTAGCACCTGCGTCACAGAGTAGTCCCTTTTGAAGGCCAGGGACGTTGCGAAGTATCTGACATCGTGGGCTGTAGGGCGACGTGACGGGGGGAGGGTCTGGATTCAGGTCGAGATGAATGCCCTTGAATCCGGGCTGAAAAGGCATACTTGGTGACCCTCCCCTGCGTCCTTCCTGTGCTCCCAAACCGGGCTTCCACGTGAGGACGAACTGCAGCTGTTCTTAAAGATAACCCCTTCGGTTCCTTACTGGCAAGTTGAAGAAGGTCTGGGTCATCTGGTACAGAACGGAGACTCGAAATCTTGAAGGTGTCGAACCGAAGGTCCGGGACTCCAAGATTCTGAGTCTAGTAACCAACTCAGGAACGAACCTGAATGTTACCTCCCCCTATCCTCTTGAAAGGGCGGAGTTGTACGAGACACCATGAAGATTGCTTACACACTTGGCCGAGGCCAGAGCGAGCAGGAGCACCGTCTTCCAAGACGGGCGACGATTAGAGGCCTGACGTAATGGTTCGCAAGAAGATCTCTTAAGGGTCTTAAGAGCCCGAACCATGTTCCATGGAGGAGGTCTCACTCCGACTGGGGCAGGTACATATGAAGCTTCGCATGAGCGAAGAAAGATCCAGCGGGGAGGAAATGTCTATTCCTTTCAGCCTGAAGGCCAGGGTAAGGCTGAGCGATAGGCTTCACAGCCGAGAGTGGAAATTGAGTTTCCTCCCGCCGATAAACAATAACTCCGTTATTGCTGGAGTAGAGGCATCAAGGGGAGAGGTACCTCTCCCACGACACCAACCACAGAAGACTCTCCACTTGCCTGGTAGACCCCTGCGGATGACTATCGCAGGTGACGCGCCCTCCGCTCCGCGACTGTTGCGGGGTGCCTCTTAGTGAGGAGGATACGTAAAGTCTCCAGACGTGAAGCCGAAGCGATGCTACAACTTGTGATAGATGTTGCAGTGTGGTTGTTTGAGTAGCCTGTGTCGTGGAAGGTCTCCCGGGAGTTCCGCCAGGGGATGCAGAAGGTCCGGAAACCGTTCTGCGTAAAGTCGCAGCGGAGCTCTCAGGGTCATCGATAGGTTGACCAACAACCGGTCTTGTTGAGACCCCTTCTCAACAGACAAAAATGGTGGGAAGACGTAGGTGTCGATGCTGTCCCACCGTTACAGGAAGGCATCTTGCCAAAGAGTCTCGGGGACTGAGACTGGGGGTTAGTACAGCGGCAGCTTTAAGTTCCAGGCTGTCATGATCAGGTCCCCCAGGCCAAGACTTGCTGATTCCTAGAGACCAAAGACCCCAGGTACTCTCTATCTGTGAGTCCCTGCTCAGGTTCTCCTCTGCCCGGAATGAGCGAGCCGAAAGTGGTATTGAGTGGACTTCGGTTCATCTCAGTATCTCTACTGCAAGATGCGAAAGTATGAAAATGTACCTCGCTGCTAGTTGGAATATGCCAGTACCATGGAGCTGTCATGCACGGAGTGACTCGGCAGGATCTGTTGGGACTGTTGAAGGGCCAGACTACGGCCTCTAAGCCTAGCTGAATGATGTGGAGGTACCCTTCAGGTCCTGACCATAGGCCTGAACCAGAACATGGGCCATCCCCCCCACCCCATCCCTTTCCTTTGACGAGTCCGAGAACAGCATCAAATGCGGAGGAAGGACGAGAAGATCCGTTCCCATGCCTGAGGTTTCCGTAGGTCAACCCCCATGCAGGTCTAATCGTTCCGCTGGTCCCATAGGGACCAGAAAGTCCGGTTAATCATTGCTTTGATTCACCGGAACTTGGGTCGCCTAACAGGGAACTTATCCTGAGGCGACCGTTCGGGACTTAGACGGGTCAAGAAGGAAAGGAGACATAGGAAACGTCCCAAGATAGGGCTGAAAGCTCTCCTTGTCTGAGGAAAGGTTCTGCGACTCTCCTCAGCCACAGTCAACTGATGGGATGGAGAAGGAGTCAATATCATGGCTAGATATCCCAGATGGTGAGGTAGAAGCAGAGAAGGCTCCTTGCGAATTACCATGATCCCTAGATCTTGGTAAAGTCCCGGAAGCTTGACTCGGTGTTGAAGAAGGTCGATTCCGAGACTACCGGAGTTAGCCAGACCTCCAGAAAGCGAAGGAGGCGGAAGCCTGCTCCTGAGTGGCCATGAGGATAGCAGGGAGAGTTCTCTGGTGAAAACCTGCGATGCTGCGGCGGGATCGCAACACAGCATCTTGAACTGGTACATCTGTAGTCTAGGCTGAATTCCAAGTGCTTCCTGGAAGACGGATGGAATGGGACCGGGAAGTACCCGTCCTTCCGATCCAGGGCATACGGAGTCTTGTGGTCTCGCTACCAGTCTGATCGATTCTGCTGTTCCACGCTGAACGAAGTTTGTTCGACAAACTTGATCAGAGCTGAGTGGTCGATGATGGGACTCCCGTCTCAGATCTTTCCTTAAAAGAAAGGATCGACTGAAGAAGTCGGGGGGGAAGCCGTCGACGACCCTATGGAGGGCATTCTTCTAGAGCATGGCTCCTTCTGCCCGAAGGGCAAACCCCTTGCCGATCCCATGACATAGAAGCTCAGTGACACTGGATTCGCTGTCAGTGGAGGAGAGATGTTGAGAGCGAGGCGCGATATCCTTGGCTGATCACGGAGATCGTGCAGGAATTGGCACCGGGATGCTGTTATCTGAAAGAGCAACCTTAGGCATCCCCCCAGCGGGAAAACCTGCAGGGGGGTTGCCAATCCTAGAGTTTGCAAACTCGGCCGCTCCCTCTAGGATTATTGCCTCCCCGGGAGGACTCCCCGTCCTACCTGTCCCTGACAGGAGGGGACTGCTATTGTACACCTGTCTTAGCTGCCGGAGCCAGTTCCGATAACCTAGGCTGACGAGGCTGTATGATGAGGCGTCAGAGGCTTGCAGGGTCTGGAAGTAAGCGCCTTGTTAAGGAGTGAATCGAGATTCGACTTCCTCCGCACACCAGCTGCCCATTTCTCCGTCCTTGGGCTCAAACAAGCTCTTCCCTAGGATGGAAGAGTGTATGAGATTGCCGACATCCACGGATGGGACTTCCGAGAGGAAGCCCTCGGTCACTGCGTCTAGATGCTTCAACATCGAGTTTGTCCGAAAGTTCGAAACTTGGTGACGGAACACAAAGGTGCTTGAGCCCGAGAGAAGGAAAGTTCCCATGATCTTCGCGGGCACGCAGGCGCGAGAGCGCGCAGTTGAAAGTACGCGAGGGAGCGCAGGTGGGGGCGAACGAGGTTGGAAGGGCGAGCGCTGGCGGTCGGAATCTGATGGTGCGAAGGCGAGCGATGGCTCACTGGCGGGGACCGCGCTGGCGCGATGGAAAATCATTGGTTCGCACGCGGGCGAACATGGGTGAGCCTGTGCGCATGCGCGCGGGTGCATGGCCGAGAGGGCGAGCGCAGGCGGTCGGGAGACTGCTGGCACGTAAGCGGGTGACGGCGTGCTGACGAGCGATGGCGTGTCTTGGAGAGCGATGGCCCGTAGGCGAGTGAAGGCGCGTTGGCAAGCGATGGCGCGTTGGCGAGCGGTAGCGCGTTAAAAACGCTTGCACGCAGGCGAAGAATCGCGCAGGAGATTGCTGGCGCGTAAGAGACTAGAGAAGATCGTCGGCGAGGAGGAGAAGGAAATCTTCTTGCTTGCGCCCAGATCTGGAAGATCGTGGGCGTGAGGGCGAGCGTTGGCGCGCATCGCGCTAATCAGGAGGCGCAGATGCATCAGGAAGGGGAGCGCCGATGCGCGTTGGCAAGCAGGCGATCGTGGGCGTACAGGAAACCGTTGGCGCCCATGGCGCGTAGATGTGTGCTGGCGAGCTGAAGAGAGCTGCCGCACAGAAGGTTAGAAGTACAGGTGAGCAATGGCGTGCAGGAAGAAGATCTACAGCGAGACTCAACTACCGGAGATCGTGGTCCACAGCAGGCGAGCTCTAGCGCTACTGTGCGCGGGCGCGCAGGAGATTGTAGGCGCGCAGGTAAAACCTGGCGCTTAAGGGACTTGCCCACACTGTGGAATAAGCCCTTTAGCCCCGAAGGGACCTGTGCCCGTTGTAAACGGGGTGTGTTGGCGCCCACTGCGCATCTGCGTCCAGGAACGGAGATGAAGACTAGAAGGTCTGGCAGGAGTAGGGCAGCTATAACGGTCGGTACTCATGGAGGAGGGACCTCTGCAGAGAACGTCGTATGAAGGTGAAGACGACCTCGGACAGGCGCAACACCCTCCGACCTCCGAAAAGGAGTCTCTGATCGTGAACTCCCCCAAGGGGAAGAGTCACTGGCAGGAGAGACCGTAGGCATCAGCTGTCCCCGAAGAGAACTGAGCCCTCAGCAACAACAGCAGGAGTCCTCTTAAGAGGAGTCTCTGTGGTGAACTCCCCCCCCCCCCCGGGGGGAGAAGCACTCGCAGGAGAGACCGTAGGGCTCAGCTGCCCCCCGAAGGGGACTGAGCCTTCGGCAACAACAGCAACAATAGCAGACGGGGTCCTCCGAAGAGGAGTCTCTGTGGTGAACTCCCCCCCTTGGGAAAGAAGCACTTGCAGGAGAGACCGTAGGGCTCGGAAGCCCCCCGAAGGGAACTGAGCCTTCAGCAACATCAGCAACAACAGCAGAAGAGTCCTCCGAAGAGGAGTCTCTATGAGTGTCCTCCCTCGCGAACGAGAGAGGAACACTTCGTAGAAGAGACGGGTCAGCAAGGACCTAAAAAGAGCAATCCTCCAAAGAGGGGCTCCTGCAGTTGCTCAGCCCCTTGAGCGTAGCTGCAGGTGCAACCGCTCGGCACTAAGAGCATAGTCGCACAAATTCCATGGTCCGACCGGAGGACCAGGAACAAAATTAAGGTAAGAGGAGTTCCCCCCGAAGGGAAAAACTCAATCCTGGACAGGGAACCTTTTCTCGGTAGGGAAGTTACCCACCCAAGGAGGCGAGCCTCCTGAGTGTTCTAAGATGACCTGAAGAGCTGTCAGACGTCATGGGAGCACTTCCAGGAGAAGGAGACACGCCCCTGACAAAGATCTATAGGGGAGGCAGCAACAGCAGACTCCCCAGGCCCCAACAAGACAGCTCGCTTCGTTGTCACATTATACAAACGAAAGCTAGAACGTTAACTGTGAAAAAATAAAAAGTAATTAGGAGAGCTGTAACCAACACAGAATTATAACAATTATAATTATGTAATTCAAATATGAATGTTCACCAAAGAAAGAACGAAAACCCCGAAAGGAAGTGTTCTACAAGCTGAAAAGTTAACAAATACAATTAGATTCATAAAACTAATTGAGATAAAATGTACGCCGTAGCAACCCCACCCGACACGGGAAGGAAGCTACCCAGGACGTAAAGGTAAAACGTAGTAAAGGGTGAACGACCTCAGAGAGAGAGAGAGAGAGAGAGAGAGAGAGAGAGAGAGAGAGAGAGAGAGAGAGAGAGACCGTAGTCAAACTCGATCGCGACCCATGAAAATACACAGTGGTGGCCTAACTGCCGCGGGCTCCACGGAGATATCATACACTACACACACAAGCACGAACTCTGAAAAGGAAACTTACTGATTTCTATACTCAAATATATACATAAACATGAAAATATGTTTACATATATATATATATATATATATATATATATATATATATATATATATATATATATATATATATATATATATATATATATATATATATATATATATATAGAGAGAGAGAGAGAGAGAGAGAGAGAGAGAGTATAAGAAAAGTAAGTGATTAAGTAAAGACAAAACATAAAATGGCTGCCAAGCGAGGACGAAGACAGACATGTCTGTACATCGTCCGAGCCAAAACTGAAGTGAGACATTTCACCGGTGTGTGAGGGGGGAGGGGTAGCAAGCTACCCCTCCCCTGCCCCTGCTAATTAGCGCGGGGGTAGTAAACCCTCGTTATAAATCTAATGGCTCATCAATTTCAGCTACGCCGAAAGTAAACCCAATGTAAATAGCGTGGTTTGTATTTCGGTTACGGAACAAACAGTAATGTGAATCTCCAATATGCCAACCCATAGGCCGTAATTTGCACTCCTTATAGGACGACAGTTTGTAATCATTTAAGAACAAAAGCAAAATTACAAATACATAACATAATACAATATATTGGCCACTACTTTCTATTAATTGATGCAAATAGTAAAATTCCAACAGGGTATCACAGTACAGTATAAACAAAAGATATGCTGTACTGTGTATGAATTTCAAATCTATGATTCAATTTGGTAAAATTGTACTTAACACAAATTTTGTGATGGCGTTTCTTATACTTCTGGCTTTAGACAGTCATAGATGGTGCAATATAGTTCCATTCAAAGAACATAAGCTTCTTAAAATAGTTCCAGAGCTTTGTTGCTCTTCTTCTATGCTTTGATGAACAACTGGATTCTGCAAAGATTAAGAAGCATCAAAACTGCTGTGCGTTAAAGAAAGGACATTGCACTTGGAAATACAGAAGCTCTGAAAACTAAGACTGCATAAAAGGTAAGTGATTTCAAAAGTGTCAAAGATCTTTTTACATTTTCTAAGAATAAGACAAATTTTACTCTCACTTTTTGACTAAAAAAATGAAGGTGTGAAGATGACAATCATAGTTATAAGACCCAAATAGGTTGGAAGAGGACAGAACATAACATAAGTATCTATGCTAGGTTAGACTGAAGCATCAATGCGGGGGTTATGAAAGTCTTGCAACAAGACCCAGCACCCTAGGTTAGGTTTGCTAACAATGCTCCCCAATATATCATATCACTCTTGAATACAGATCTCCTATGGGCTAATGTAGCTCCCACCATCCTTGTTACCTGAAGCTTCTTGGTTGTCACATATCAAGATATTCCCATTTTAGAAAATTAAGTTGCATGAGAATTTGCAAAAGTAGTTTTGCGGGTATACCTGTACTTACCGTCAGGGTAATGTTTCCTAGTAAAAACCAACTTTTCCTTATAGAAGATTTCACATAAATACTTGCTCTCGACAAGTCTCCCATGCAAGTTCATTCAAGCTTACTCTGTAGACTCTCTTCTGTTTCCATTAACCAATCACGTGCCCATACGTATGGAAAGTTTCCAAAGGGGGTTAATATTTCCCCACCCTCTTTCCTTAACTCTTCAAGTGCTCCCACCAGTCCCTTCTCAAGCCTTTTTCCCTGTAAAACGACTGTCCGTGTTGAGCCTTTGTTTGTATTGTACTCCTTTCGTGTTCTATTATGGGACTTCCTCTACAAACGTGTAGTGGTTGTAATTATTCTTACTTTAAAGCCATAATGAAGTTTCATGGAGATTATTATGGCACACCAGATGTAATTATTACTTTTCTTAAAGAACATAACGTGATAGCCCAAGAGTTACAGTGCTCAAAGTGTCGTTCCTGGTTAGCACACAGGGAAGATAAACACCTGTATTATTGTAACACTGAAATTAAAATTGCCAAGACCAAGAAGAAACACAGTTGTGGTTATAAATTTAGTGCCTATATGCGTACATTTCTAGAAAGGAGCCATCTCCCCCCATGGAAGTTAATATTGTTTGCTAATCATTTTTTATCAAAACACTGAGACCGGGATAGTGTCATTGAGGGTATTGATATATCCTCTAAAACCAGCATGGACTGGAGAAGCTTCTGTTCGGAGGTAACAGCATACTTCTTGGACAATCAAGTGGCGATTGGTGGTAAGGGGATAGTGGTTGAGATTGACTGGCTGCATACAACAAGATTTCTGAAATTGATTACCAAAACAAAACAAAAATTTCATTGACCCAATAAGATCCAGACACTCATACCCAGAACATAAAACGCCTATGGAGGGTAGAAGGAATGGGTCGAGAGACCTGTAAACAAAATTAAATATTTCAGGCAATATTTTTTGAGGTTTTTTACTTACCACTACCCAAAGCACACTTTGTTACATCACTACTTCCTTGCTGCCAGTCGCCTCTACCCTCCACTACCTCCGACAGAGCAGCTGGTGCCAGAAGACCCTGATGATCCCAACCTTCGACGTCCCAATCATAAATTAAGTCATTATTTTTTACTTTAGGTTTAATGTAGTTCATCAATAGAGTTATATCGATGTTAGTGTGCGCAGCTCAACATTACCGCTTGCCAGTACATACGGAGCTGGATGTTTTTATTTTTCGGCGAGCGAAGCGAGTGCACGTGGAAACAAAAACCATTAGATTTAGGGTAAAACCTTTTTGAACAGGAAATATGTGTTCCTGTAGTAAATAATGTTATTTCACCGAATTTATTTTCATTTCATGCAACCAAGAACATCCGGTAATATTTTACTGTATTACAGGGCAATGTAACCTACGAAAAAAACTACTTCTTCCTATAGAAAAAATTACGCTCTCTTCGAAAATGACACTCGTTCCCGTCGCAAATGAATAGTTTTAGAAATATATATATATATACCTATATCCTGCAATAATGGGGGACCCCTAGTGGGAACTCAGGGTTTTGGGTGGGGAAAACATACTGGGGAAACGATATATAATCGTTAAACAAACCTTTTTTTCTCTATACATTACCTTCTTGGATGTATAATAAACGGAGGAAAAGTCTAATCAGTATAACTGGATAAACTTTGGAGGAGCCGTTGCAAAGGCTATGTTTCATGAAAAAATACGGTAACCAGAGCTGCCAACATGTGATGTAGAGCTGTGGCAATGTTAGCGTAACATGCTAACATTAGCAGAGTTTTTCATTTATTTTTTTCATTCTACTTGCCGGTTGTGGTCGGTCCCGTTCATTCGTTTGTACATAGCAGGTTTCCCGCCTCCCTGCGCAGAGGCTCCTTCTCCACCAATAGGATTTCTTCCTCTCTAACCGTGAAATGTACCTATTCGTCTTCTTCACCAACTTTATTCAAGTCTATTACTTGATCCAGTTCAACAATACCATTCCTTTTATGTAATAGAGTGAAACCTCGGTAGTCGAACGACTCTAAAATCGAACAAATCGGAGTTCGACCAAAAAGGAAGTGATAAAGGAAGCTAATGTTGCACAGGGAGTGACAGCAATTAGTAAGCAAAGGTCACAAGTAATTGAAGAAACAGAAAAGTTCCTCCTTATATTTATTAAAGAAATGCAGTTGGCCGGTTACTCCTTCCAAGCAGTAACCTCCCCCTTCCATCCTCTCCACATCCATTCCTGTATGCCATTAAACCGCTGCTCAAAGGTAGAGTAAATGGTTTAAAATGATATTTTCAATTTGAAATAAATTTTTGAATATACTTACCCGGTGAATATATATATAGCTTACGTCTCCAACGGTCAACAGATTCCAAAACTAGCGAGCGATCGCCATGATGGCTGCCGGGTGTGCCCACCTGCGCCGACTATCGGCCAGATACCGCATATACTTCTCCAGGAGTTCAGTTCTTCTCACTCCGTAGGGTCTCTATCGGGGAGGAAGGGAGGGCCTTTAATTATATATATTCACCGGGTAAGTATATTCAAAAATTTATTTCAAATTGAAAATATCATTTTCAAATATTAATCTTAGCCGGTGAATATATACATATAGCTGATTCACACCCATGGTGGAGGGTAGAGACCAGTATTAAAACAATAAAGGCATATATGCTCAAGAGTTTTTGACAAATATTCAAAAAACAAACTTAAGTATAGGTACCTGATAAGGAAGCTGACTCTGATGAATACACTGATTCATTAGTCCGCTATCCTTACGAAGCCCAGCGATCCTCTCAGGATGCTGAAAGATTTCTAGGAGCTGTTATAATCAGGGTGAACACCCCTACAACAGGACCTCATCAATACCCTTGATCTGGGCGCTCTCAAGAAACAAGTTTGACCACCCGCCAAATCAAAAGATTGCGGAAGACTTCTTAGTCTCCACGTACAACCCAAAAAATTAAAAGTTTCAAGAGAAGAAAAAGGATATTGGGATTAAGGGAATGTAGTGGTAGAACCTTCACCCACTACTGCACTCGCTGCTACAAATGGTCCCAACATATAGCAGTCCTCATAAAGAGTCTGGACATTCTTTAAATAATGTGAAGCGAACACAGATTTACTCCTCCAAAAGGTTGCGTCCATAATGCTTCTAAGGGATCTATTTTGTTTGAACGCTACTGAAGTTGCCACCGCTCTAACTTCATTATCACTTAAATGAGAGTGAGCCTCTCTAATTAAAAGTATAATAAAATATGACAATGCATTTTTCGACATCGGTAAGGAGGTCTTTTTTAACCGAACACCATAAAGCCTCTGAAATTGCCTCGCAGCGTTTTGGTTCTATTTAAATAAAATTTAAGAGCTCTTACAGGGCACAGGACTCTTTCAATTTCGTTCCCAACAATTTCAGATAGACTGGGAAGTTCAAACGACTTAGGCCATGGACGAGATGGCCGTTCTCTTTTGGCTAAAAAACCAAGTTGAAGAGAGCATACTGCTTTATTAGAGCAAAAGCCGATATTTATGCTGAAGGCATATACATCACTAACTCTTTGCGGTAGCCATGCTCACTAAAAAGAGAGTTTTGAGTGTAAGATCTTTGAGTGATGTTGAATTCAACGGCTCAAACCTTTCAGACATAAGGAACTAAAGGACCACGTCCAAATACCAAGCAGGAGTAATGATCTGACGCTCCTTGGAAGTCTCAAAAGAATTGAAAAGGTCTAGATATTTATTATCAGACAGATCTAAATTTCTATGTCTAAAAACTGAAGCTAAAATGCTTCTGTAGCCTTTAATAGTTGAGGCAGAAAGGATGCGATCATTTCTAAGATAAAGTAGAAAGTCTGCAATCTGTGCTACAGTGATATTGGAAGAAGGAATAGAGGAGGACTTGCACCAGTCTCTAAATACCTCCCATTCGGATTGGTAGATCCTGATGGTAGAGGACCTTCTAGCTCTTGCGATCGCTCTAGCCGCCTCCTTCGAAAACCCACGAGCTCTAGAGAGTCTTTCGATAGAATGAAGGCAGTTAGACGAAGCGCGAGGAGACTTTGATGAAATCTTTTTACAAGAGGCTGACGCAGGAGATCCATCCGTAACGGTAAACTTCTCGGAATGTCCACCGGCCATAGAAGAACCTCTGTGAACCATTCTCTCGACGGCAAGAGGGGAGCAACCAACGTCAACCTGGTCCCTTCGTGAGAAGTGAACTTCTGAAGAACCTTGTCTAGGATCTTGAATGGTGGGAAGGCATAGATGTCTAGGTGAAACCAGTCCAGCAGGAAAGCGTCTATGTGGGCTGCCTCTGGATCTGGAACTGGAGAGCAGTAAGTTGGGAGCCTCTTTGTCAGTGAAGTCGCAAATAGACCTATGGTGGATTGACCCCATATCATCATTAGCTTCTCGCACACAGTCTTATGCAACGTCCACTCCATGGAGATGACTTGTCCTCTTCTGCTGAGGCAGTCCGCTGAGACATTCATTTCTCCTTGCACGAATCTCGTCAAAAGAGAGATGTCTCTTGCCTTAAATGGAGTTACTTGTGATCCGTGGACCAAAGACCCGAGCATTCCAGATTGTGCAGTGGCGCTCCCCAACCCAAATACGATGCATCTGAATACAACACATGGTTTGGGTTCTTGATCGCAAGAGAAAGACCTTCTCGAAGTCTGACGTTGCTGTCCCACCAAGTCAAGACATGTCTTGACTGAGTTGGAGATTGGGATAGAGATACTCTCTAAGCCCTTCTCCTTGTTCCAATGGTTTAGGTGAAATTGGAGAGGGCAAAGGTTGAGTCTCCCCAGAGAGATAAACTGCTCCAGCGATGAAAGAGTTCCCACGAGGCTCGTTCAAACTCTTACAGAGCAACTGTTTTTCTCTTGCAAGTGACGGACTTTTAACAGAGCTTGTTCCATTCTTGTGGGAGACGAAAAGGCCCGAAAAATTTGCCACTGTATTTCCATCCCCAAATAAAGAATAGTCTGGGATGGAGTAAGTTACGACTTCTCTACGTTCACTATGAGACCTAGCTCCTTGGTTAGGTCTAATGTCCATTTGAGGTTCTCCAGACAGCGATTTACTGACGACGCCCTGATTAGCCAGTCGTCAAAATAAAGGGAGGCTCTGATCCCTGAAAAATGTAGAAAGCTTGCTACATTTTGCAAGAGCCTTGTAAAAACAAGAGGAGCTGGACTGAGGCCGAAGCACAGTGCTCGAAATTGGAACACTACTTTCCCGTCCACAAACCTCAGCTATTGTTGAAAGTTTGGATGAATCGGGATGTGGAAGTATGCATCCTGAAGGTCGAGAGAGACCATCCAGTCACCTTCCCTTACTGCTGTCAAGACAGATTTGGTAGTCTTCATCATGAACTTTGTCTTGACAATGAACACATTGAGTGCACTTACATCTTAAGTACTCCTGCACTGAACGTGGCTGCCAGTTCATTGGAGCCATCCCTTATGGCCTTATTCATGCATGACATAATTTGTACAGCAATACATTGTCCGCTGGAGAGACCTTCTTACTTCAGGCTCCCAGGGACCAATCCAAAAAAAATAAATACTTCAAACGCTCGAAAAACTCCTTTCAGGAGATGGTCTAGCTCTGAAGAAGACCATAAAATCTTGGAGCGTCTCATGGCTAGACGACGAGGAGAGTCCACTAGGCTTGAGAAGTCTCCCTGGGCAGAAGCAGGTACTCCCAAGCCGAGAACTTCTCCTGCGTCATACCAGACGCTCGAGCGAGAAGCTAATTTAGAAGGAGGAAAAGCAAAAGCAGACTTTCCTAAACTTCTCCTGGATTCCAACCAGTCTCCCAGTAAGCGCGTGGCTCTCTTGGAAGAACGAGAGAGAACTGACTTCGTATATGTAGGAGTCGAAGAAAGTCATGCCAAGAGTAAACTCAGACGGCGGAGAACGTGGAGCAGCCGTTACAAAATGAGTAGGAAAAAATTTCCCTAAAGAAATTCATAATTTTTTTTTTCTTTTTTAAACAAGGGATTGTTGGACAACCCTAGGTTCATCCTCTTCTGCATGAATCCCCAACGGTACATTAGTTGAAAGGGGGTCATCAACTTCTTCAGAAGGCACATCATCTGATAAATCTAAAGTCTTGCGAGAAGGAGATTTATATTCAGAATGACGTGAAGGAAAAGCCTGACAGGCTACATCAACTTGTATATGAACAGAAGTTGGAGGGTCGATGTCACGTTGTGAATGCAGAAAATGTTATTCTACTTCACGTCGTGACTGGAGTGACTGACGTTCAACGCCACGTAGTAACAGCAGTGACTGCTGTTCGATGCTATACTGTATCGTGACTTCGGTGACTGACGCTCGACGTCACGTCGTGTCTACAGTGTCTGCCGCTCGACGTCACGTTGTGTCTACAGTGTCTGCCGCTCAACGTCACGTCGTGTCTGCGGTGTCTGTAGCTCAACGTCACGTTGTGACTACGGTGGCTGACGTTCAAAGTCTCGGCGGAACTGCAGTGACTGCTGATCAAAGTTATGACTCGACTTAACTGACTGTCGATCAAAGTTACATCGAGATTTATGCTCTGCATCTCGTTTAACAGCAAAGCTGACACTAGGGATAACGTCAGCGTGACGTAACAAATCTCGTTTAGAAGGTTGAAGACCTGAATCACGTATTCCAGAACCGTGACGTACAACAAGCAAAGGATCCTTTCGCACAGGAACAGGATCGTAAGCTTTCATTAAAGAAGAAAGCTTTAACAGCATATCTTGCAAAACACTTAACTTCGGATCAACCGCACTCGGAATAGATCGTGACGTCGGAAACGTCTGTACATGAACGTCATCGCTATGAACGGGACTCTCATGATGACTACAGCTAGGACGTTGATCTTGTTCTGAAGGAACTAATTTACGTTTCAACGGTCTCAAAACCTTACGCCAAGGTTTTTTAAGAGACGAATCATCGGAAGAGAAGAACTTCGTCTCTCCTGTCTTATGGTAAGGACATGCTTGAAGAGCAACGTCTGATACCTTTGAGGGAACGTCTGTTCATTGGTTTACACCTCTCACTCCCTTAGGTCCTACAACATTCCTTCTCCCTGGGGTAGGGGAGCCTGAAAGAGGTCTCGGACTAGGCAAGCGACAAGCACGAACAGACGAACCCTCCGCAACACTGAATATGTTTTTCGCACTTTCTTCACTGACACTCGCATTTTTTAATAATTTCACATTAGACATGAATAAAGCTGATTTCTACCTGAAGCACGCAATTCTCCCTTAAATCAAAAGGTTAGAATTGCGAAATATGTCGTATAATGTAAGCTCATTAGTACATAATGAATCACACATGCAAAAATTAATAAACATGTACATATATATAGAATAAAATGGAAATAAAGTTAAAAAGATCAGTGACTTGGGAGGAGACTAAAAAAACTAGATCGCTAAGGACTACGTTTTCAATCTCTCACCGTACAGTGCCTTGGGATGAGAACAAAAACTAGAACGTGAAGGACTACGTTTTATCCTCTCTCTCTCTCTCCTTCTCCATACAGAGACTTGGGACGAGAGTAAATATCTGAATCGAGAAGAACAACTTACTCACTTCCAAACTCCCTGTATAGAGACTTGAGACGAGAATAAAGATCTGGATCGCTCTCTCTCTCTCTCTCTCTTGTCACTCACAAGAGAATGGCTCACTCACTCTTCGTCAATAAAAGGTTATTTGACTAAAGGAAAAAACTAAAAGGACTAAGAAATTGAAAATTAACATGTTCCTTAACCCTGGATAGGTACGCTCCTCGGACACCCCTTTAAGGGTATACTCGGTCGCGCACGACCCCGACTCCGAAAAAAATTCAGGAAAAATTTAGTTATGCATCAACTTGTATTGTTTGACTTGCTAAAAATACTTCAAAGAATGCTAAAAACTACTGAAAATATAAATGATACCCATCTACAAAATGTTATTTTTATTAATAAAATAAATTTTTGAATATACTTACCCGGTGATCATATAAGCTGTCAGCTCTGCTGCCCGACAGAAAAACCTAAGGACAAAATATGCCAGCGATCGCTATACAGGTGGGGGTGTACATCAACAGCGCCATCTGTCGAGCAGGTACTCAAGTACTCCATGTAAACACAGAACCAATTTTCTCCTCGGTCCACTGGGTCTCTATTGGGGAGGAAGGGAGGGTCCTTTAATATATGATCACCGGGTAAGTATATTCAAAAATTTATTTTATTAATAAAAATAACATTTTTCAATATTAAACTTAGCCGGTGATCATATAAGCTGATTCACACCCAGGGGGGTGGGTAGAGACCAGCATTACATGTTTACATTATTAAGAGCTAAGTATTTTGTATTTCATTTTAGCAGTTATTCAAAATAACAAACATAAAATAAATAAGTACCTGGTAAGGAAGTCGACTTGAACAATTACTCTGCCTTTTTAAGTACGTCTTCCTTACTGAGCCTCGCGATCCTCATAGGATGCTGTGCGACTCCTAGGAGCTGAAGTATCAAGGGTTGCAACCCATACTAAAGGACCTCATCAAAACCTCTAATCTAGGCGCTTCTCAAGAAAAGAATTTGACCACCCGCCAAATCAACCAGGATGCGAAAGGCTTCTTAGCCTTCCGGACAACCCAAAAACAACAATAAAAAACATTTCAAGAGAAAGATTGAAGAGGTTATGGAATTAGGGGAATGTAGTGGTTGAGCCCTCACCCACTACTGCACTCGCTGCTACGAATGGTCCCAGGGTGTAGCAGTTCTCGTAAAGAGACTGGACATCTTTAAGATAAAAAGACGCGAACACTGACTTGCTTCTCCAATAGGTTGCGTCCATTATACTCTGCAGAGACCTGTTTTGTTTGAAGGCCACTGAAGTTGCGACAGCTCTAACTTCATGTGTCCTTACCTTCAGCAAAGCATGGTCTTCCTCATTCAGATGGGAATGAGCTTCTCGTATCAACAGTCTAATATAATAGGAAACTGCATTCTTCGACATAGGTAAAGAAGGTTTCTTAATAGCACACCATAAAGCTTCTGACTGTCCTCGTAAAGGTTTAGTTCGTTTTAAATAGAACTTAAGAGCTCTAACAGGGCACAAGACTCTTTCTAGTTCATTTCCAACCAAATTAGAAAGGCTTGGAATATCGAACGATTTCGGCCAAGGACGAGAAGGTAGTTCGTTTTTGGCTAGAAAACCAAGCTGCAAAGAACATGTAGCCGTTTCAGATGAAAATCCGATGTTCCTGCTGAAGGCGTGTATCTCACTGACTCTTTTAGCTGTAGCTAAGCAGACGAGGAAAAGAGTCTTCAAAGTGAGATCTTTAAAGGAGGCTGGTTGTAGTGGCTCGAACCTTTCTGACATAAGGAATCTTAGTACCACGTCTAAATTCCAACCTGGTGTGGCCAAACGACGCTCCTTCGAGGTCTCAAAAGACTTAAGGAGGTCCTGTAGATCTTTGTTGTTGGAAAGATCTAAGCCTCTGTGACGGAAGACTGCTGCCAACATGCTTCTGTAACCCTTGATCGTGGGAGCTGAAAGAGATCTTTCCTTCCTTAGGTATAAAAGGAAGTCAGCTATCTGAGTTACAGAGGTACTGGTTGAGGATACTGATACCGACTTGCACCAGCTTCGGAAGACTTCCCACTTCGACTGGTAGACTTTAAGAGTGGATGTCCTCCTTGCTCTAGCAATCGCTCTGGCTGCCTCCTTCGAAAAGCCTCTAGCTCTCGAGAGTCTTTCGATAGTCTGAAGGCAGTCAGACGAAGAGCGTGGAGGCTTGGGTGTACCTTCTTTACGTGTGGCTGACGCAGAAGGTCCACTCTTAGAGGAAGTGTTCTGGGAACGTCCACTAGCCATTGCAGTACCTCGGTGAACCATTCTCTCGCGGGCCATAGGGGAGCAACCAACGTCAACCTTGTCCCTTCGTGAGAGGCGAACTTCTGCAGTACTCTGTTGACAATCTTGAACGGGGGGAATGCATAAAGGTCTAGATGGGACCAATCCAGAAGAAAGGCATCTATATGAACTGCTGCTGGGTCCGGGATCGGCGAGCAATAAATTGGGAGCCTCTTGGTCATCGAAGTTGCAAACAGATCTATGGTAGGTTGGCCCCACAAGGCCCATAGTCTCTTGCATACATTCATGTGAAGGGTCCATTCTGTTGGGATGATTTGACCCTTCCGGCTGAGGCGGTCTGCCATGATATTCATGTTGCCTTGAATGAACCTTGTTACTAGAGACAGGTTTAGATCTCTTGACCAGGTGAGGAGGTCCCTTGCGATCTCGTATAACGTCATCGAATGAGTCCCTCCTTGCTTGGAGATGTACGCCAAGGCTGTGGTGTTGTCGGAGTTCACCTCCACCACCTTGCCTAGAAGGAGGGACTTGAAGCTTCTCAAGGCCAGATGAACTGCCAGTAGCTCCTTGCAGTTGATATGTAACGTTCTTTGATCCGCGTTCCACGTGCCCGAGCATTCCCGACCGTCTAATGTCGCACCCCAGCCCGTGTCCGATGCGTCCGAGAAGAGAACGTGGTTGGGGGTCTGAACACCCAGTGGCAGACCCTCTCTGAGGTGAATGTTGTCCTTCCACCAAGTCAGTGAAGACTTCATCTTCTCGGAAATAGGGATCGAGACAACTTCTAGCGTCTTGTCCTTTCTCCAGTGAACAGCTAGGTGAAATTGAAGGGGTCGGAGGTGCAGTCTCCCTAACGCAATGAACTGGTCCAGTGATGAAAGCGTCCCTATCAGACTCATCCACTGTCTGACTGAACATCGGTCCTTCTTTAGCATGTTCTGGATGCATTCTTGGGCTTGACTGATTCTGGGGGCCGACGGAAAAGCCCGAAAAGCTTGACTCTGAATCTCCATTCCTAGGTACACAATAGTTTGGGATGGGACGAGTTGGGACTTTTCCATATTGACCAGGAGACCCAATTCCTTGGTCAGATCCAGAGTCCACTTTAGATTCTCCAGACAGCGACGACTTGACGAAGCTCTTAGAAGACAGTCGTCCAAATAGAGGGAGGCTCTGATGTCTGCTAAATGCAGGAATTTGGCAATATTCCTCACCAGTTTCGTAAAAACAAGAGGAGCCATGCTTAGGCCAAAGCACAGGGCTTGAAATTGGTATACAACCTTCCCGTAAACGAACCTTAGAAAAGGTTGGGAATCTGGGTGGATGGGGACGTGAAAGTAAGCGTCCTTGAGGTCTAAAGAGACCATCCAGTCTTCCTTCCTGACCGATGCTAGAACCGACTTTGTCGTCTCCATGGTGAACGTCTGCTTTGTGACAAAGACATTCAGAGCACTGACGTCTAGCACCGGTCTCCACCCTCCTGTCTTCTTCACGACTAAGAAGAGACGGTTGTAGAAGCCCGGGGATTGATGGTCCCGGACTTTGACTACCGCTCCCTTTTGTAGTAAGAGAGACACCTCTTGTTGCAAAGCTAGTCTCTTGTCCTCCTCTTTGTACCTGGGAGAGAGGTCGATGGGAGTCGTTGCTAGAGGGGGCTTGCGCAAGAATGGAATCTTGTACCCCTCTCTGAGTAACTTCACAGATTGTGCGTCTGCACCCCTGTTCTCCCAGGCCTGCCAGTAGTTCTTGAGCCTGGCTCCCACTGCTGTCTGAAGAAGGTGGCAGTCAGACTCTGCCTCTAAAGGACTTGGAACCTTTCTTCTTGCTCCCACGTTGACCTTCGGCACGAGCACCTCCTCTGCTGGAGGCTCTGCCACGAAAGGGCGGAATGAACCTTGACGCTGGAGTATCCATCCTGGGTCTAGACACGGAGGGCAAAGGGGTGGCTTTGCGTGCGGATGACGCAACCAGGTCATGTGTGTCTTTTTGAATCAAGGAGGCAGCAATCTCCTTGATCAACTCCTCAGGGAAGAGGCACTTCGAGAGAGGAGCAAACATAAGCTCCGATCTTTGACATGGGGTTACTCCAGCTGACAAGAAGGAGCAAAGGTGTTCCCGTTTCTTGAGGACCCTGGAAACGAAAGAAGCCGCAAGCTCACTAGAACCATCCCGTATGGCTTTGTCCATGCAGGACATTATGAGCATGGAAGTTTCCTTGTCAGAGGGGGAGGTCTTCCTGCTCAACGCTCCCAAACACCAGTCCAAAAATTTAAAAACTTCGAACGCTCTGAATACTCCTTTCATCAGATGGTCTAAATCCGAAGGAGTCCAACAAATCTTGGAGCGTCTCATGGCCAGCCTGCGGGGAGAGTCTACAAGACTTGAGAAGTCGCCCTGGGCAGAGGCAGGAACTCCCAAGCCGAGAACTTCTCCCGTGGCATACCAGACGCTAGATCTGGAAGCAAGCTTGGCAGGGGGAAACATGAAAGCTGTCTTCCCAAGTTGCTTCTTGGACTGCAACCAATCTCCCAGCACTCTTAAAGCTCTCTTGGACGAGCGGGCGAGGACGAGCTTCGTAAAGGCAGGTGCGGATGACTGCGTGCCTAAAGCGAACTCAGAGGGAGGAGAGCGTGGTGCTGCAGACACAAACTGATCAGGATATAAATCCTTGAACAGTGCAAGCACTTTCCTAAAGTCCAAGGAGGGAGGCGTGGTCTTGGGTTCGTCGATGTCCGTGTGCGGGTCGTCAAGATGTGCAGCGTCGTCATCATCAGAGAGTCCATCGTCTGAATGTTGAGGAGGAAGCGGCAAAGGAGTAGGAATCAGCTGGTTGGCTGAGTCCGGCAGCACGGGTGCATGCGTAACTGCACTGGACGCAACGTCATGGAACTGTTGGTCAGTCTGTGAGCTGGCAACAACCATAGCTGTGTGGGGAAGCAAAGCTTCTACTCCTGACTGTCTAGTCTGCTGCGGGCGAGTAGCGGTAACCACAGTGGGTTGCGGAGGTTGACGCACAGCGTCAAAACAAAGCAACTTAACTCCACCCTCCTGTTGTTGTGGTAACTCGCGAACGTCAACGGAGGGTTCCGTGCGTCTGTGAACGTCAACGTGCGGCTGGCAGGGTACACTGCGCATGGGAGGTGGGACTCTCACAGCTGGAGTGCGGGAGAAGGTAGCCTCAGCGTCTACTGGACGCACAACCGTGGTTGGTTGTAGGCTAACGGGTGCAGCGTCAACCTTCTCCGCACGATACTCCTGCATAAAAGATGCTAACTGTGTCTGCATAGACTGTAGCAAAGACCACTTAGGGTCTACAGCAGCAGGTGCGGCAACAGACGGTGTTACTGCCTGTTGCGGTACCACTTTGCCTCTCTTAGGAGGTGTGCAGTCATCGGAAGACTGCAGCGAGTCCGAACTGACCAAGTGGCTACACCTGGGCCGTTGGACTTGCGCGGAAGGGACCTTGCGTTTGAGAGGCCGTGAGACCTTGGCCCATCGTTTCTGGCGTGAAATCTCTTCCGCAGACGAGGAATGAACGGGCTCTCTCGTCTTCTTGTGGGTGGGGCGATCTTGGCAAGATACGTCCGAAACCACGGAGGGAACGTCTGTCCGCTGATTAAAGCCTGTCGAACCCTTTGGTCGTACGACATTGCTTCTCCCCTGGGCTTGGGAGCTTGCAAGAGGTCCCGGACTGGGAGGACGACAGGCACGAACAGACGCACCCTCAAGCGCAACACTAACACTTTTCACAGCACTACCACTCACTTCACTTCCCACTGCACTCTTACCCTTCAACTCCCTGACGTCTGCCATGAGTTGGTTGCGGTCACTCGCCAATGACTTGACTCTCTCACCCAGAGCCTGGATGGCACGCATCATATCTGCCATCGAAGGTTGTTGAGTGCTAGAAGGGGGATCAGGAGTAACCACTACAGGGGAAGGAATAGGTTGTGGGGCATGGGGAGAGGAAAAATCAACTGAGCGAGATGAACTCCTCCTGACTCTATCTCTCTCTAGCCTACGTGAATATTTAAGGAATTCGAGAAAATCGAATTCCGAAAGCCCAACGCATTCCTCACACCGATCTTCCCATTGACAGGATTTACCCCGACAATTGGAACAAATGGTGTGAGGATCGATAGAGGCCTTCGGAAGACGCCTAAAACAGTCCCTAGCACTACACTTCCTGTATTTAGGGACTTGAGAAGGGTCAGCCATCTTGAATTAGTCAAAGGGGAAATTCAAAATCTATCCAAGTCGTCAACAAATAATCCAAAATTCAATCAAAGAATGCAAGTAAGTATTGAAGATAACCTCTGCAAAGCGAAAGCTAAAAACTAGAAATGAGTACTTCACCAAAATCTGTGAAAATCAATCCAGTAAGCAACAGCGTATTTAGTAGGTCTTGCCAGTGGCACGACAGAGAGAAAATTGGTTCTGTGTTTACATGGAGTACTTGAGTACCTGCTCGACAGATGGCGCTGTTGATGTACACCCCCACCTGTATAGCGATCGCTGGCGTATTTTGTCCTTAGGTTTTTCTGTCGGGCAGCAGAGCTGACAGCTTATATGATCACCGGCTAAGTTTAATATTGAAAAATAACTATTTATTGGAAATATATTAAAAATTTAAGTATACAAAAAAGACTTGACGTAAATATTCACAAAAAATAGAAATATACGTATACACATAAATCCCTT
This sequence comes from Palaemon carinicauda, assembly GCF_036898095.1. Lineage (NCBI taxonomy): Eukaryota > Metazoa > Arthropoda > Malacostraca > Decapoda > Palaemonidae > Palaemon > Palaemon carinicauda. The sequence continues at coordinate 79,814,868 of NC_090749.1, read as the reverse complement.
TAGGGACACCTTCTTAGATGGCAAAGCAACAGCGTGTAATTGCTGGAAATGAGTTGGACCCATAGAAGTCAAGATCTGAAATGAGAAAAAAAGGTAACTTTTTTTGGCCAAAAAAAAATTGTCTAAATTTCATGAATTTTTTTGGGTACCCAAATGAAATAGGAAGAGGTTAATTTTTTTATAGAATAAATTCATATTATCCTAGAACAGAAATACATAATAAAATGTGCACTAAGATGTAATTTACTGTTATATCAGGGGCGAAATCTAAAGGTCATTTTTTGACGGCCTAGTTTCACAAGATAAATTTATGAAAATCATTGTATCTCTTATAAAATATGATATTTATGCATTAAAATATACCAAAATATCACGAATTCTATACAGAACAAGAATATATAGAGATATGCCAACTTACCTTTCGGGTATGTCAACAAAATGGCCGCAGACCGCAACAACTCTTACAGCCCAATCTACCACTTGAAATGAAGAATGGGGTTGCAAGCTCCATATTATCATCAACATCTCTTTTTAACTCCATTAGAAGTGTGTTGATGACATCCATGCCGAGGGAATACTGCCTGCTGGCCATTATTGAAGATAAATTCAAAATAAATAGAAAAAAAATCAAATTTGCAAAAAATAAAAAAAAATTCAGAAATTAGCATTTGAGGGAAAATGGACCTCATGGCAACGTATGGCATCTAAGCCAAAACCAATGTCATGCAAGTGGTAGACACACCATCCACCCACACTTTCCAACTATAAAGAACCCAACAAGTATCAACACTGTTCGACAATTTATAATTATGTAATAACTTTGCTGTTTGATCACTTACCCCTATAAAGGTATGTCAGGGTCGAGATCGACCCCTGGGGGGGGGGTAAAAAAAAACGGGGAAAGAGGGAAGTTAGACAAAAATCAGTCCTAAAGCAGACAATGGCATGTAGACTAGTCACCCCTTGCAGGTCGATCACTTCCATATTCGAGACAGCTGATGATTTATGGGGAAAAAACAGGTTTTGAAAATGCTGTAGGGGTCGCATACGACCCATCATACCTTTCCAGGGTATTAGAATTAAAAAAAAAAGAAAAAAAAAAACCTTCAGTTTGAAAGAAGAATGAACAAAACGTCAAAATCGATTAACTCTTTCTGCAAAGTGAAACCGTGATTCTCTCTTTCTCTATCCTAACGATAGAGTGCAAACTGCGTAGCATAAATAAACTAAACGTTAGTTCATCTTTGAAAACAGCACGAAGACTATTCCAAGAATAAATTTCTTAAAATGTTTTCTAAAAATATTCATCTCATCAATCTAAACAAATATAAAAGTTGAATGGGCTCAACGTTGTTTAACTTCGTTTTCCAAGTCAGTACCGCCTACAAAGAATAGGCATAGGTCGCTTATAAACAAAAATATAAAGTTTATCACGGTGTTTAGTATAAATGGAAAGAGAATCGAAGAGGCCTAATAAAGGCGGGCGAGATATAAAAAATATAGAGGTAAATCTATAAAATGATAAAATAACTAAAAGCCTTTAACACACTTCCGTACAATGAGGGAAGGGTCGGCCATCTTTTCTCTATGGAAAATCCAGAGAGAGATTAAAAAAGCAAGGGTAAAAATTTTTTCTCTCCTTTCAAAAGAATTTCTTTTGAAGATCGTATTGATAAAGAATAATCTAACACGGCGAAAGCCATAAAACCATGAAAAAAGTACTTCACCAATTAGTTGAAAACTTTGAGGTTAAGCGCGACCGGAATCAATGTTGTCGTTACACTCGACAGAGAAGAATTGAACTCCTGGAGAAGTATATGCGGTATCTGGCCGATAGTCGGCGCCGGTGGGCACACCCGGAAGCCATCATGGCGATTGCTCGCGAGTTTTTGGAATCTGTCGATCGTCGGAGACGTAAGCTATATACTGTATATATTCACCGGCTAAGATTAATATTTAAAAATTGTTTCATAGGATTTTTCGACCAATTTCATACATATTTAAATTATTGCTGTTTTATTAACGTTTTGGGCATTTTGGAATGCGTAGGAATGAATAAAAATAAATACCATTATTTCTTATGGGAAAAAATGTTTCGGTACTCGAACAAATCGGTGGTCGAACACTGATCCCGAACGGATTATGGTCGAGTACCGAAGTATTACTGTACCCTCGTATACATATTACGACTGACCCCAGTATTACTCCTTTTATTATCCGATACCTTATAAAATCACCTCATTTTATATTCCCATTGAATATTATTTATCATTCATTCCATTTTATCTTCCTATATTACTTTTATTCATTTTGTTATTACCTTGCCACACCCCGATTTCACATAAATACTTGCTCTGGACAAGTTTCCCATTCTAGTTCATTCATGTTTACCTTCTAGACTCCGTTGTTTTCCCGTTAACCAATCACGAACCCATACGTATGGAATGTTTGCACAAGGGGGTTGTCGGTTAATATTTCCCTACCCCTTTCGCTTATCTCTTTAAGTGGTCTATTCAAACCCCTTCCACCGAATCTTTTTTCTTCCTTATGCGTTTAATCCACAATAGCAAACTGCCGCTAATGACAGAATGGTAATTTACGATAATTTTAAACTGTTACGAAAGATAATTGTTCTTTCCATATCCAAAATACTTTTCCTAACTTCAGTTATAAGTCAACTTGTACCCACCTCACCATATGCAAAAAAGGTAAAAGAAGAAGAAAGTACTAGGCCATTTTTAAAGTCATCGAAAAATTAAGTTACCGCTATTACGTTCTATGTGAGAGAGAGAGAGAGAGAGAGAGAGAGAGAGAGAGAGAGAGTGAATGGTTTTAAATGTACTAAATAATAAATATGATAGGTTATAACACATATGTAATATTAACTGTATAGATGGTTTGAATAAGTTAAGAAATGGTATAAACAATACTTCGTACGCGCATATTCTTGAGACCAGCAGCTAGACGTCAGCTGATCTGATCACAGCCAAAAGTAAAACAAGAAGAAGTCAACAATACTCGATTTTTAAAACACACCCGAAATTTAAAAACAAAAGTACACGCTTTCTCAATGTGCAATTAACTATGCAAAGAGTAGCAATTTTCTAGAATAAAATGATGTTTCCCTCAAAAATAGTGGTTTGCTGATGAAATCGGATGCTGTATTTAATGAAAAAAGTCTGCGAAGTCATGAATCCGCGATGGTCGAACCGCGAAGTAGCGAGGGCTCACTGTATAACAAAAATTATTATATTGAGTTTGTGACCTGGGAACTTCTAGGTTAGGTTAGGTAGGTTTGTTAGGTTTTGTACCCTTTTATATATCGTGTAAAGGGTATATGGAAAAATTCTTTAAAATACACATGATAATATTACCGTAGCATTGCTAACGTTAGCAATGCCACCGTAATGTTGGTAACGCTGTTGATCATTGGCAACTTGCTAATGATACCGTTCGCATTACATACGTGAGTGAAGTGACACTGAAATTGAACAAGTCATTATATTAAACAATTGAACACAATATATTTATAACAATAGACATTATATTAAAATATTCTAACAGAAAATATATGTTTTCCCATAGAAAATAACATGATTTAACTGGTTTTCACCTTCATTTTATCCGTTATAACAGCAACCAGTTCGGCAGCTTAAAGTTACTCGAATTGGTTGTTTTCTTTGTTTGCGGTTAAAATGAAGGTCAAATACGGACAAATCACGTTATTTACTACATGAAAACATATATTTTCTGTTCAAAATCAGAATCTGTAATACAGTAAAACTTTACCGAACAACCAGGTCGATTAACTTGTGTGTGATGAAGTTAGCCTAACTGTTTGTTTGCAATTGAGATGAAGGTCAAATGCAGTTAAATCATGTAATTTACTACCGGAAAACATATATTTCCTGTTCAAAATGAACACTGACATAAGTAAAGCTTTTACGAAAATTAACAATGGAAATTTCAATCCTGCTTTCGGAACCTTTGTTTGTCAGCGGCCAGTTCCTCATGTTTGCTTAAAAAAAGGACATCAATTAACCTAAACTTCCCCCACCTAACCTAACCTACAAGAAGTGTCCTTTCCTACCTAACAAGGGGGGGGGGGGTACCACTCCACTGCCGTATTCTAAGTCAGCCGTCATCATTCATGCTGGTGGCCGCTATCATACATACACCCCCTGGGTAAAGTTTTAGATTCAACCAAATTGGGAAATGTATTATATTAATATATTTTCCTAGTAAAGCACGTGATAACAAAAAACTTTCTCTCAATACATTATTGACGCTGATGTCTACTTACAGAGATAATTATTTCAGTTAATGTAGGTCTCCATTTTATTTCTAAGTGTTTTGTATACCTTTACGCTGCCACGGGACCTAGCTCTTGTTCGTTTGTATGTCTGTTTTCATCTTACTTGGCTCCGCCCCATTGCGTAATGTGACAATATTTACTTGAATGCGCATTTACTCCTCCCACTAATGTCGCTCCTCCAATCTAAATACTACTGGGTTCTTTTCAAGGGTTATTATTGGACGATTCATTGGTCTCTCAGTCTTGTTTCAAGGATCTGTTTTTCGTGCAATATAACATTGTAAACGATAGTATTTTGTTTTTTTCCCTATTTCATTATGGGAGAAACCCGTGATTGTCGTTTTTTTTCGGTTTTCAAAAGTTCCGGTTTCTATATTTTCATCACACGTCACTTAACTGTCATGGATCCTCCGGTACGGTTGTGTGAAATATGTCGTTATTCCTATTTTGATGTGATCGGCCGATTTCATGGGAATTATAATGGAACTCCTGAAGTAGTGAATCGTTTTCTAAGGGAGCATTCCGTATTACCTTTAAGTGTCCAGTGTGGTAAATGTGATTCGCGTTTACATTTTCGTGAGGATAGACGTGTGGTATTGTACCAAATCTGAACGTATTCCAGTACTTGATGATTCAGAGGAGGGTCAACCACAACCTTCCACATCTTCATCGTCATCTTCCGTTTAAGGTAAGAAGTGATTTAACAGAATATATATATTCAAATTTACCCCTGGTTAAAGGGGGGGTCGCAGGGGGGGCAAAGCCCCCCCCCGGTAGGGGTACAGGGCCCCTAGGTTAGGTTAGGTGGGTTTGTTAGGTTCTGTGGTGCCCTGAAAATTACTGTGGCCTTAAGGGGGGGTCGCAGGGGGGGCGAAGCCCCCCCCGGTAGGGGTACAGGGCCCCTAGGTTAGGTTAGGTGGGTTTGTTAGGTTCTGTGGTGCCTTGAAAATTACTGTGGCCATAAGGGGGGGTCGCAGGGGGGGTCGCAGAGGGGGGCGAAGCCCCCCCCCCCCCCCCCGGTAGGGGTACAGGGCCCCTAGATTAGGTTAGGTGGGTTTGTTAGGTTCTGTGGTGCCCTGAAAATTACTGTGGCCTTAAGGGGGGGTCGCAGGGGGGGCGAAGCCCCCCCCCCCCGGTAGGGGTACAGGGCCCCTAGGTTAGGTGGGTTTGTTAGGTTCTGTGGTGCCTTGAAAATTACTTTGGCCATAAGGGGGGGTCGCAGGGGGGGCGAAGCCCCCCCCCCCGGTAGGGGTACAGGGCCCCTAGGTTAGGTTAGGTGGGTTTGTTAGGTTCTGTGGTGCCCTGAAAATTACTGTGGCTTTAAGGGGGGGTCGCTGGGGGGCCCTACCCCCTCCCCCCGGTAGGCCTAGTTAGGGGTATGGGGGAGGGGTGCTGGAACATTAATTATTCATTTATTGCAAATATCATTCAATGCCCCAACACCCTCCCCCCCCTTCCCCCACCCAAAACCCCGGTTCCCAAAGGGTGTCCCCCATAATTGGTGGAATGAACTAGGGTATACATAGTAAATCTCTAAATCGGTTGGTTTGCAGTCAAAATAAACGTTAAATTCATTGAAACCACACTATTTCTGATGCAACAAATATATTTTTATTGCATTTTTCCAAATTTGGCTGAAACTAAAAATTTACCACCCCCTGTTTTCTATGCCACAGCTGACTTCCTATGACTTTGTGCTTTTGTTGAAATGAAATCAAGGGATATGTCCTAAGCTAAGGTAACCCAGCCTGACCAAAAATTGCCGTGTCCTTCCTTATAAAGCAGCTGCAACCTCTAAGTGAATGCCTTTTGCTAGCGGCTGTGTCCGTCGTTCTACAAAGGAACCCTTTCGAAAAACGATGTCTTAAAGAGGCACTCACAACGGCAATTTCTTCTTTATTTTCTTCCTGGTGTAACAACACAAGTCACTAAACATCCAATGACTATGGTATTCATTATCACATTCCTCTAAAATCATTGAATAATTAAACTAAAGGGTTTAAAGGAAGACAAGTCTCACCAAGAGGGTCCTCTGAGCTCCAACAGCCACATGATCACGCTGGGAGGGAAGCTTTGTTTGTTTACATTCTGAATCAGCTGATGTTGAATTTCTCAACAATTTCTCAATAAAAAAAAAAAAATATTTCTAAAGTAACTAACACAAACGATAATAACAAATAAAATAACAAATTCTTAGAGCAGATAAGAACAAAAGCTATAAATGAAACTGTTATATCAATATCGTGAATTAAAAAAAAAAAAAAGGCATTCTCTCAACAATGCATTTCTAAATACACTCCAATGGGATTCTGAGTAGAGGCATAACCCTTGCAACGGCGCCTCTAGTAATCTTGAAATGTATTTGAGATTTGAGTTTATATTTCCTTTCTTTTATTTTCTTTTGTCTTTTTCTCAACATCTCTTTTAGAATTTCCTTCTTCTTTTTTATATTTCTTTCACTAAATAAAGATGATCCCAATTATACAGGTGGGAATAAAGATATCTACAATGTTTGCAAATATTGAGAAGTGGATTTTGATAGAAGGAAAAACAAATGAAAGAGCCAGAGGATACCCAGTACAGTAAAAGGGATTTTTGAACAAGTTCCAACTACACCTTATTGAGGGTTTACAGCAGAAACAGGAATAATATGGCTAGTTTAGAATAGAGTATAAAAAGGCGATGTTGTTTCATAACACTATAACATCAGTTAAGGAGATTGTGGAAAAGCAAATAATGGAACAATATGGGGAATGCTGGGGAAGAAGTTTATAAAAAAAAATGCCAAAAATTTTACAATAAAATTGAAGCAGTAGGAAAGTATAAAAAGCAAGAACTGAAGACAGAAATGAAATGTAAATGAATTAAAAAAATGGAAGAAAATAAGAAATTAAAATTAAAACAATTGAGTTTTGTTAATGGTTACGCCAGAAGTTATTACACAGGTGAACTCTACAGTAAGGAAGCTGTCGTAGTAAAATAGACGAGATTTGATGAGAGAGACTTAAGACAAATGGAAAGGATCAAATAGGCTTTGGGTGACGTTGTGCAGAGAGGCAGATGATACAACAGAGCATTAGTTTAGCTGTAAAGAAAAGTTGGAAGCAGTCAGGAAGTTTGAATCACCAACCAAAAGAAATTGTCCGATTTATTAGAAATAAAAGTATGGAATCTGTGGAAACTCTCAGTGTAATAAGGAGCTCACTGATAACTTTCTTCTACCATGCATTCTATATTTGCTTCCATTTTGCTTATGCTGAGACTATGGTTTCCTTTTCCTTTTTTGTTGAAAGGACCAGATATTGCAAGAAGAACTTAGTTGGGGTTATATCCTTCCTGGAAAATATCAAACTGATCATTGAGAATCCAGGTTTGGGAAATTTTCCATTACAGGGAAAAAATATAAAAAAATTTGATGAGATAAATTGGGAGAAGATGAATGGCATTGAAAGAGGTTTATCTTGTGATACTGATATCAAAGTAACACCACAGGACATAGACGGCTGTAGTGGTGTTCTTTCTGTTATGACTTCTTTAGCAGATTATTGTGGCTACAAAGTAAACAAGAAAATGAAATGCTCAGAGATCTTGCTAAAAGGAAAATGATTCCATTCAAACACAAAAATCACAAGAGTTTAAAGAAAGAAGACGAAACAGGAAGACGCCACAAGAATAGATGGATATAATATCCCGGACATACTTAGGGAACACTATGACCTTGTAATGGTAACAAAAGGGAAAATAAAACCAATGAAAAATCCAAAAATCACAGTAGAAAAAGGGAAGAATTGCCTGGGAAAACTAAAGGCAAAAAAGCGGCAGGGCCAGATGGCCTAAGGGCTTGGCCAGACCAAGCGCGATGAGCGGCACGACTCGGGAGGCAAGACAGAGACAAAATGTTGGGTTGCCACACCGGAACCGCCACACCTCTCTTGCCTCCTCACTCCCAGCTGATAGCCTTCCTCGTAAACATGACGATGGTGTTTGAGTAGGAAATTACTTCCGATTGAAAATCGTTATTTTAATCTGAACTATAAATTACACAAGAGTCTGGATTCACGATTTTAATAAACAGAGAAGGGAAAGTAAGTTAATTTTGAAATCAATGTTGCCAGTCTCGTTTGTACGGCGACAGATTTAATGATATCTGCATATTTCACAAGTCTTTTCATCCTTTGATGGCAACATCCTTCCTGGATTCAGGCTCAAAAAACAAACGTCGAATTATAGACAACCTCAATCTCTCTCTTACCAGGTATTATAATTGCTTCAAATATGATAGAGTTTGTGAAAAATCATTGTCCCTTTCATTCCAGAATTAACAAGCATTTGCATAAGATATATTGTTTAAATGTACATACGATTCTTTTCACATTTGAAATTTATCTCTCTCTCTCTCTCTCTCTCTCTCTCTCTCTCTCTCTCTCTCTCTCTCTCTCTCTCTCTCTCTCTCTCTTCTATATATATATATATATATATATATATATATATATATATATATATATATATATATATATATATATATATATATATATATATATATATATATATAAAACTAAATGGTAATTTAATAGGTTGCAAAGCATAAAAAGGAGTAGGCCTACCCACCATTTTATTACCATCCAATTGCAGTTGATTGCCATAGCTTCCATTTATCTAATTTAGTTTTGCTCTCCGAAACACCTCCCAATAAATTGTTGATTAGTTATGGCTGGAAACGAACAACTGTATGTTTACCCCTTCAGGAACTGATGAAAAATGGTGTAATCTTGGGTGAAGACGCTCGAGCTGCTGCGATTTTTTAAAACATGAAACAATGTCTGGCGGCAACTGCAGCGGCTTGAGGCTTCCCGCGCCTCCTATCTGGCCACCTACATAAGATACCTAAGGTTTCAATTTTTTGCGGGAACCTCTTGCCACTAACCTCGCCGCTAGCTGCGCTTGGTCTGGCTGGGCCCTTACTTTGGAATAAAAACAATTATCATATTGGATCAAAATATTAAAAATCTATCATTTTATCCTATTTATTTTATCTACAATTTTCATCTTGGTGTTTTACGAAGGATAAAAATTGAAATATTGCATACTCTAATTTTATGATCAAAATCTGCCAACAATTTTATTTCTAATTTGTTTGGGTCACCAATACTATGTTGGTTTGTTGTGGGCAATCATAAAACACGTCTCCCACCATCACCATCTGCACTAGCCAGTGTGGCGATTAAAACTGTCTAAACCTCATATACAAATAAGGACATGTCTGAGGCCTTCGTCCTGCAGTGTACTATACTAGAAACAGAAGATAGATCTTGAAACAGCCATAGACATTTACTTTTCTATCTTTCAACTGAATCACAATATTGCAGATCTGTGGATAACCCGAAATTTAGATATGATGACACAGGAAATCTTTATAAGGGTGAGACTGCAAGTGATAATGATAAGGAAAAGTCTATTTATCCTAATATTTTTGTTATATGTCTTTCGCTGCATATTATCTACTCGTTTCATTCTGTGGATTTTAGTGATAACAAAAGAAGTTAATTCCTGATTTGATAAGACATCACACAAGAGGAATGTCCCCTTAAGAGTTCATTGGCCCAAGGAGTAATGAATGCAGTAATCTATTTTGAGTTGGAGTTTATTTTCTAATAAATAAACTTGGAATAGAAGAAGTATATTCAACTAAGGCATAAGGACTCCATCATTATACCAAAGTGATGTGAAAAATCATGAGTAGGGTTTCAAGTAATGTCTAGGGTACAGGGAAATACATACTGATTGTAGCAATAATTTTGGGCTTGGAAGTTTTGCATCTATTGACATCAATACTATGGTTTCAGTTACCGAAGTCGTGCATCTTGACGTATTGTAGACTTATTCATGATATGATTCTGAGAAGAGACACCAGTTGGTCTCTCCTTCCAAAAGTAAATGACTGTATTGTAAATTTGTATCGACCTTGCGTCGATTTGATGATGATGATGATGCAGATTGCAATGCCTATAGCATGACACGGGCTCTTGTCGCTGGACAGCCGGTAAGCGATTGGGTCTGTAAAGAGGAGAACTCCAGAGGAGTAAAAAATTGTATTATTAAAAGGAGAGGTTAGTTTTGAAAAGTAAGGGGATTAGTTTGGATGAAAGGGTCAGGAACAGGAAAAAGGATGAAGGATGAGAGGTAAAGGATGATGAATGAGGGATGAGAATGAATTTGACAAGACTTGAAAGTGGCAGAAAGTAACCCGAAAAATAGGACTCCTTTTTAGGTCCACGAAAGAAAGGTTTTAGTTAGAGAAAAAAGGATTGATAGTAGCAAGTCCCAGTAAGTAGGAGAGACTGGGAGAAGAGTGAAGGATTTTCAGTAGGAGAGAATAGGAGTAGGTTTAAGCAAAGAAGCTTATTCCTGCTCTAGGAATTGGAAAGGGCATACATGATGGGGTTAGAAGGATTTGGAGAGTTGTGTGTGAAGGGGAAGGGGGCTGGTTCTGTACAACACTCGACCAGTATGTACGAGAAAGGCCCGCAAAGGATTAGAAAAATGTGTGTGAAGGGAGTGTGAAGGAGGTAGGAGACAGGAAAAACAAGAGCTCTTTCCTTATGAGGAACACGGCCTTGTAATAACTATTCTCCATTTAGGAATTAGGAATTGGGAAGGGAAGAGAGGTTATGAATGTGGAAACTGGAATTGTTGCAGGAGTTGCTGGAAGGTGGAGGTCGAGGATAAGGAAAGGACTCTGGTAAGGATCTGGAAGGCGATAGGTATGAGGTCTTGCAAGGTGAGAGACTCAATTTCTTGAGCCAATGTTTAGGAAGGGAATGAGGATGAGGGTTGTTGCTGGTCCTTATGAGGAGCAGTTGCAGGTAGGTGCTGGTCCTTTTGGGGAACAGTTGCAGGTCGTTGCTGGTCCTTTTTAGGAGCAGTTGCAGGTGTAGAGGCAGGAGCAGGAGTTGGATGACGTTGTCTTCTTTGGCGAGGAGTTCTCTGTTCTTTCGGTGGTTGGGTTGGAGCTGGTTTCTTTTGGTTTGGAGAGGATGAATTCTTCATAGCTGCTATCCTCTTGAGACGCTCTAGGCAGCGCTTATTCCAAGCATGGTGTGGCTTAGAACAACTAGGGCACTTAGATGTGGTTTGTCAACCTTCTTTGTGGGCCTTAATGCACACTTCTGTGCTATGTCGCTGGCTGCAGACACCGCAGATGATGGGGCCTCTGCATTCTTATTTATGATATCCAAAGCGTTGGCATCTATAACATCGAAGGGGCTCAGGTGTGTAATCCTCAATGGGGAAGGTTCCCCAGACTCCTAAGTCCAATTTGGAGGGAACTGGACCTATAAAGGTGGCGATGAGACCTCGAACAGGAACGTCATCTTTGCTTGTGCAGCAAACAGCACAGTCAATGTTGCTGCACGACGTTGCAATGGAGATAGGCATCGACACAGGATACCTGGTAATAACAGCTTTCTTCCTGATAAAAGCAGGATCCAGCGCGTTAAGGTGGGGTCTTCCTGAAGGAATCTGGCTGTCTCAACGTCCTTGGGGTAGATGATAAGATCACCTTTCCTGTTAGGTCTTGCAGTGAGTTGCATGGTTGGCTTGGCAGCCATGGCAGCAACAGAGGCATAAGAGAGCTCGTGGTTAGCCTGTGAAAGCCGAAACTTTGGCAGAGGCTTCTTTGGCTGTGCAGCTGAGATGTTGTCTGATATGGCAGTGGCTTCTTGCAGGAGTGTCTGAAGGTAATCTGTACAGTTGCAGTCCGTGGAGTGAGCCCCCTGATCGGTCTCCATGGCATTGGAGGGTCTCAGGCACGTAGGTAGAGGGGATGGCTGCTGTTGCACTCGATTGCTGAGGAGTTGTAGGGACAGACAAGGATAAGTCTGTGCTCTCAGTCCTTGGAGTCACAGTTGGCGATGATGGGGCTGGTACTGGCACTGGTGAAGGATCTTCAGGAGTCTTCCTTCTCTTGGGAGGGGGTTTAGCTTCTTCCTTGGCAGCTGTTTCTTTCTTGTTTACTTCATCCTGGAACTTGGTAAGCTTGTCAGCGGCGTCTTTGCACCCCTCACACTTGGATCTGATATGATGATTGAAGACATCTGGGTCTGCAGTATAGGTGGAGTGTTGTGCCATGAGGTTGAACATGTAAGCTCGGCGCTGCTGGTAAGCCACACAGCTATCACAGTCACAAGCTTGGCCATTGAAGTAGTCTTCACAGTGTCTACTGGCATGTGGATAGTATTTCCATTCCGATTTTGCAGTGAAAATTTCACCCCCGAGAAGTTGTCCAAGTGATGAACGTAGCCGATGCGTCTGTTGGTCCAGGCAAAGATTATTTAGGGCATGGGCTCTTGCGTCAGCAGCTTGCTTGCTTCTTAGATTGCCCAGCAATGTTTCGTTATATGGTATATATTTTTTTTATTATAGAATTTATTAGATATATTATATAAAATCATTTTGGTTTTGTTTTGATAATAACAGTCAATATTGATAATTATATCTCAATGTGTCCTTGTTCCTCCAAGTTACATTGAACTAAAGTTAAGCTCTGCAGGTTAACGAAACTTTTGTTTTCACAGCTTTGAGGTTTTTGAAAACATTGATATTGTTATCTTTATTAATACATTATATTGTCGTTATTCATCTCCTACACTTTACAAATTCAGAAGCACAATGAATAACTGATGAATTATTACAATAGAGGTTTCTAAAACGTATAGTTAGATTCTCTCGGAATTTCCACGGAGAAAAAAAAAATGAAATTTTATTATTTGACTTTGGAAAAACTTTGCTTCGAGGAATGAGTATAGATATGATAATTAATATGGACTAATATTCTTAAATAAAATTGTATAATTATATTAAATATTAATATTTTTATTATATCTTATCGGAAATATATCATATTATGAAATAATAGGAAAATATTGTATAATAAATAAAATTTTAAGGTTTCATGTCACCAGTTATGAGAGCCTAGTCTTCAATTCGGCAGATAAGTTACTATTGGTTATAGTTGGTTATTATTATCATGATCATTCTATCTTTGGAAGGTGAAGAGACCTTATGGTCTCTCCCCTCTAGACCAATATTTCCAACTCTAGTTTTCACAGGAGAGTTAGCCACACTTTGACTGACTCTTTGTCTGAATGAATAGGAACATGCAGTGTTCGCTTAGACTCGGTGTCGACAACTACTCTTGGATTATGTGCATCGTAACCTACCGAAAATTTCACTGTGATTCCCGTAGAGTTCAACCACGATGTCCATTTGGTATCTGGGAGATGAGGGATGGCAATTTTATCCTAAGGAAACCAGACTCTGTAATGATACTTTCACTAGAAAACCCTGTGGATGTGAAGATTGTGAGGCTTATAAGGGGCAACGTGACTTCATATTCAGGAGATTAAAACAACATAACTACACAGTAAACCCAGCAGTGATTTACCACAAAATCATGTGTAAATGTGAGGGATGTAAAGAAGCCTCTGACCAGCTTCTCAAGTTTAATAAGGAAGTAATCCTTAAGCGACAGAACAAGAGAAAGAAGACTTCTACAGACTCTTCACCAGTGCCAGTATCAGCCCCAGCATCGCCACTTGTGACTCCAAGGACTGAGAGCACAGACTCGTCCTTGTCTGTCCCTACAACTCCTCAGCAATTAGGTGCAACAGCAGTCATCCCTCCTACCAACGAGCCTGAGTCCTCCAACGCCATGAAGACCGAACAGGGGGCCCACTCTATGGACTGCAACTGCACAGATTGCCTCCAGACACTCCTTCAAGAAGCCACTGTTATACAAGAGAACATCCCAGCTACACAGCCAAAGAAGCCTCTGCCAAAGTTTCGACTTTCACAGGCAAACCACGAGCTCTCTTATGCCTCTGTTGCTGCCATGGCTGCCAAGCCTGGCATGCAACTCACTGCAAGACCCAACAGGAAAGGTGACCTTATCATCTATCCCAAGGACATTGAGACAGCCAGATTCCTTCAGGAAGACTCCACCTTAACACTGCTGGATCCTGCTTTTATCAGGAAGAAGGCAGTCATTATTAGGTATCCTGTGACGATGCCTATCTCCATTGTAACCTCATGCAGCAATATTGACTGTGCTGTTCGCTGCACAAGCAAGGATGACGTTCCTGTTCAACGCCTAATAGCCACCTTTATAGGTCCAGTTCCCTCCAAACTGAACTTAGGAGTCTGGGGTACTTTCCCCATCGAGGAATACACACCTGAGCCCCTTCGATGTTACAGATGCCAACGCTTTGGACATCATAAAGAAGAATGCAGAGGCCCCATTATTTGCGGTATCTGCAGCCAGCGACATAGCACAGAAGTGTGCATAAAGGCCCATAAAGAAGGGCGACAAACCACATCCAAGTGCCCCAATTGTTCCAAGCCACACCATGCTTGGAATAAGCGCTGCCCAGAGCGTCTCAAGAGGATAGCAGCTATGAAGAATACATCCTCTTCAAACCAAAACAAACCAGCTTCATCCCAGCCACCTAAAGAACAGAGAACTCCTCGCCAGAGAAGACCAATTCAGCCAACTCCTGCTCCTACTTCTACATCTACAATAGCTCCTGCATCTACACCTACAACTGCTCCTAAAAAGGACCAGCAACGACCTGCAACTGTTCCTAAGAAAGATCAGCACCGACCTGCAACTGCTCCCCAAAGGGACCAACAACGACCTACAACTGTTCCTAAGAAGGATCAGCACCGACCTGCAACTGCTCCCCAAAGGGACCAGCAACGACCTTCATCCACTTCCCCTTCCCAAACCTTGACTCAAGCAATTGAGTCTCTCACCTTGCAAGACCTCATACCTATCGCCTTCCAGATCCTTACCAAAGTCCTCTCCCTCTCATCAACCTCCACCTTCCAGCAACTCCTGCAACAGTTCCAGTTCTCAGCCACTGAGCAGAGATAATCCTTCCCTACTTGCAATCCTTCCCTTCCCAATTCCCTATTCCTAAATGGAGAATAGTTATTACAAGGCTGTCTTCCTCATAAGGAAACAGCTCTTGTTTTTCCTGTCTCCCACCCTCTTTCCCTGTTAACCCTCCTCTTACCTATCCTTAGGGGGCCTTACTCGTGCCAGCTGACCGAGCGCAGCACAGTTTTGGCCCCCTCCCCCTTTTCCACCACAAAGAGCAGGAATAAACTTCTTTGTTTAAACCTACTCCTTTACTCTCCTACTAAAATTTCCTTCACTCCTCTCCCAGTCTCTTTTACTTACTGGGACTTACTACTATCAATACTTTATCCTCTTACTAAAAACTTTCTTTCGTGGACCTAAAAGGGAGACCCCCTTTTCGGGTTACTATCTACCCCTTGTCACGTCTTGTACCATTCCATTCCATTCCATCATTCATTTATCATCCTTACATATCATTTCCTTTACCTATCCCTAACCTGACATTCCTTTTCCTATTATTACCTAACGTTCCTTTTACTAATACAAATTTTACTCCTTTGAGTATACCTTTTACAAACCCAATCCTATTACGGGCTGCATAAAGGCAAGAGCCCGTGTCATGCTATATGCATGGCAATCTACACACACACACACACACACACACACACAGGAACATGTACAGAAGTCCCCTTAAGTGGGGAAAACATATCGTACTTCTATGCAATCTCACATCTCTCCCAAAAAGAGTTTTATAAAAAAGATGGACAAATATACGACAAGGTTAATAGTTGAATGAAAATCAGATCATTTGAATACTGGGTCAGTTATGCCTCAGGCAATAAGGTTTAATTGGTATATAAATGTCTTTTGACATCGTTTTTATGAAAATAGATTTAATGGTCAATATTTCAATCTCAAAAGAACTCAATAATGAATAATTCTTTTTGATTTTGTCCAGAATTTTTGTTTTTTTAACATCCTGACTCATATATATATATATATATATATATATAATTGGGTTATTTAAAGCAAGATGTTCATCTCTATCTGCTGTTTTTTAAACAATGTCAGATTTTGAGGTAATGTTAATAACTTTAAGAAAAAAAAAACATGGAATATATGGATCAGAAACTTTCTAATTCATATATTCTAGGTTTAAGGTTTTCTTTAGTCCCAAGATTATAATTTTTCTTGTTTTTAGCCAATTCAATAAGAAAATCTGGACTTCACAATGATATAATAATATGGCATCACAAATGATGTTGTCCAGGAATTTAAATGAGCCTTTTATGAACTCGTGTATGTTTGAGCAGCCAATCCAGGTAACAACTACACAATTGAGCCTCAAAACACATCCATGCACTAAGGCCCAAAATATCCATCGATGCCTTAATGTTGACACTTGAGAACATGTTATGAGGCAGGATTCGAGATTTTGCCTCTTTTGATTTTATGCAGAATATTTCAAACTGATAAAATGTTTCATGACAAAACAATTCCCAGAAATAGATTAATTACTCCTGATATGATAAAAAGACAAGAATATTAATATTTAGTATAATAAAGAGAGTAATATTAACCCTTTGTACGAAAAGTATTAAAATCAAACATTAAAGTATAAGAATCTAGGGACTTTGTCAAAGAGTATCCAGAGGATACATTTGTATCCCATAAGAATCTAGGGACTTTGTCAAAGAGCATCCACAGGATACCTTTATATCCCATAAGAATCTAGGGACTTTGTCAAAGAGCATCCACAGGATACCTTTGTATCCCACAAGAATCTAGGGACTTTGTCAAAGAGCATCCACAGGATACCTTTGTATCCCACAAGAATCTAGGGACTTTGTCAAAGAGCATCCACAGGATACCGTTGTATCCCACAAGAATCTAGGGACTTTGTCAAAGAGCATCCACAAGATACCGTTGTATCCCACAAGAATCTAGGGACTTTGTCAAAGAGCATCCACAGAATACCGTTGTATCCCACAAGAATCTAGGGACTTTGTCAATGAGCATCCACAGGATACATTTGTATCCCGACCGGAAACACTGGAGACATATCACCACAAGAGAGGAAGAGCTTGTATTGAAAATAATGTTTAACATTAGAAGAACTTATAGTGAATCTTGGAATAGGGTCATTGAGATATCTGATAATTTGCTTAATTCAGCTACATTAATTTGGGAAGAGACTTTACATTAGCCTATCTTCCCTTCCAAAGATAATATTTCAATAAATTATATATTATACAACGTGTAATATCGGTATTCATCATTCATGTAGATTGCCATGCCTATGGCATGACATGGGCTCTTGTCGATAGGACAGCCCGTAAGAGAACTGGATCTGTAAAGAGAGTTACCCCAGAGGAGTAAAATTTATATTGTGACAAGGAATGTTAGGTAAGTGTCACAAATCAATATATCTGTGTATATATTTATATATCAGCCTTGTATTATATTAATGTAGAAGGATTTTGTGTTATCATAAGCCTTTTATTTTTGTTTATTGTTATAATTACTGTTTATACACGGTCTTATTCTACAGTTTATTTCTGCATATATATTTATATATCAGCCCTGTATTATATTGATGTACAATGATTTTTGTATATCATCATGAGCATTTTATTTAGTTTGTTATAATTATTGTTTATGCACTGTCTTATTCTATCGTTTTTCACGTTAAAGTAGTTAACTGTTGTTTACTGAAAATAATGAGAGTAAAACTTGTGTGCTTGTTCTATTGTTACTAGCTAACGCTATTTTCTTTATTTTTAATTTGTAATATGTACATTAAGTCCTTCACAACAGATGTCGCCCCGCTATTCATGGATACATATTTATGGTTATAGAGTTTGTGTTTTTGCGGAGTCCTTGGAAACGAGCCGAGGCGACATCCAAACCTTTGTTTTAGGGAGAGAAACAACCGGTGGTGCTTCTAACGCACGTGTTATAAAGGGATTTCTCTCTCTCCCAGTTTAAGACTGGAAGTGCGAGGGGGTTATTATTGTTATACTGTGAACTATTATAGTACTTAAGAAGTTTTGCTCAGTAGAGCGTGATTGACAAGTGTATGCTGCGGTTTGTGACTTATATATTGAAGAGTTAATAAAAGCTATACTAGAATAGCGAAATTAAGCAGAATAGTCTTATTTTATTTTCACACCTGCCAATTACTGAACCTGAATGTGACATATATATATATATATATACATATGTATATATATATATATATATATATATGTATATGTATATGTATATGTATATGTATATGTATATATGAATAAACATATATACAGTGAGCCCTCATTTATCGCGGTATATAGGTTCCAGACCCGACCGCGATAGGTGAAAATCCGCGAAGTAGTGACACCATATTTACGTATTTATCTAACATGTATATTCCGACTTTTAAAACCTTCCCTTGTACGTAGTACTGTTAACAAACTACCCTTTAATGTACAGAACACTTAATGCATGTACTACAGTACCCTAAACTAAAACAGGCACAAATATTAAAGGCGATTTTATATCATGCGTTTCCTAAACACGCCAAAAAGCACGATAAAAAATGGCAACCAATGTTTTATTTAGTTTATTTCTGATCATAATGAAGAAACAAACGCATTTACACATCTGTGTATAGGTTAGTTTTTGCATCGATTATATTGATTATTCAGTACAGTCTGTTGATTATTACCAATGTTTTACTTAATTTTTCTTAGGACTTCCAAATGAAATGTTTTTCTTTATGACGCCGCCTGAAACGACGGCGTCATAAAGTACGCTCAGTAAACAACCACGCTCAGTAAACAAACGAAGGCATTTAACGCGCATGATGAAAGTGATAAATAATGATATTACAGTAAAAGCTTTTAGAAAATATGTTATTACAAATATTATTTACCGTATCTATATAAAATCATACATACGTAGCAAAGCAGGAAAACAATTAACGAGAGAGAGAGAGAGAGAGTGAGAGAGAGAGAGAGAGAGAGTTGTTTTACGTACGTAAATATAAATTTTAAACAAAAAAAAGCCCCATTTCATATAAAATAGGTTATCACAAATATTTTACTTTATCATATTACAGTAGTCTGTATAATACTGTAAAGTTCAGTACAGTATGTTGTTGTTATAGTCATGGCGATGAAATTCTCACGAAACAAAAACACTGCATTCATTACAACAGCTGATTCATCTCTCTCTCTCTCTCTCTCTCTCTCTCTCTCTCTCTCTCTCTTTCTCTCTCTCTCTCTCTTAGTGTTATACAATACTTACATATAGATGAAGAAACTAAAATTAGTTTTCTTAGTGTTAATTAAATACGAAACGAAAAAATTATGCCGAGTTTACATCCATTTCAATCGTTGCTAAAAATACGGCATCCGATTTCATCAGCAATCCACTATTTTTTGGGAAACATCATTTTATTCTAGAAAATTGCTACTCTTTAAATAGTTAATTGCACATTAAGAAAGCGTATTGTTGACTTCTCTTTGTTTTACTTTTGGCTGTGATTAGATCAGCTGACGTCTAGCTGCCGCTCTTGAGAGTGTATGAATACACTAACAAAGTATCGTTTATACCATTTCATAACTTATTCAAATTCTACAGTATACAGTTGATATTACATAAGCACCAATGTGTTATAACCTATCAAATTTTTTTATTTATTACATTTAAATCAACACACACACAAACAGGCACACACACTCTCTCTCTCTCTCTCTCTCTCTCTCTCTCTCTCTCTACCTCTCTCTCTACCTCTCTCTCTGTCTCTACCTCTCTCTACCTCTTTATAATGGAATAAAGGTTTTTGAATTTGACTTTGACTCTCTATCTACCTCTCTCTCTCTGTGGGCTACTTTTCACTACCTCCCATTCCTTACCTCTCTCTATCTCTCTAACAAATGATATCTTTGTTGCTCCTCAAAGTTTCATTTATATTGAAAATCAATCATGATTCAATTATCCTTACTTTCTCCAATCTCGCACCATCGGTCACATCGCGGTATTTTCGAAATTTCCGGAAAATCTGCGATATATGTATATACATGCGTTATGAAAAAAATCCGCGAAGTGGTGAATCCGCGATGGTCGAACCGCGAAGTAGCGAGGGTTCATTGTATATATATATAATATATATATATATATGTATATATATATATATATATATTCAAATAGTCTCTCTCTCTCTCTCTCTCTCTCTCTCTTCTATATATATATATATATATATATATATTCATAATATCTCTCTCTCTCTCTCTCTCTCTCTCTCTCTATATATATATATATATATATATATATATATATATATATATATATATATATAGAGAGAGAGAGAGAGAGAGAGAGAGAGAGAGAGAGAGAGAGAACATGTGTATATGTCAGTATGCTTAGTTTCGTACATGCAGTCTTAAATACGGACTTTAAACTTACACAAACTTACATCTGGTTTCCTCTTACGCATCATAAAATCAATTTCTTTAGTTCCGACCAACAATTTAAAATTAATCTTCGAGTGAGATAAAAACTTGGCCATCCAGACTTTTCTGCTTAGGTGGAAAATTCCTGACAATTCCCAAATGAGCCAGGTTTTACACTGATTGGAAACTGGAGGAAAGAAGGCGGCCGAAGGTGTCGCCTCATTTCCCCTAAGTTTTGGTTTCAAATTCTGGCCTGAATTGTAAACAAAATCTCCAGACGGGGGAAGGGAGCTACCCCCAGCGGTCTAGGTTTGAGATGGGAGAAGGATATGCCCCCCCTCCCCTCCTCTACCCCTTAACTTAGTCTGCATCTTAATGATGTCTCGGGAGATGAATTTGTGTTCATATAACACTTGAGATTCGATCGAACCTTGACAGTGGGTTTTGTATTCGTCAAAGTTTCGAGGTTGATGAGACGTGATGAGATTTCTCTTGAGATCAACATTAAATGTTTTGCCGTCAATTTCCTTAGGAAATTTTATCTTTTGGTACAGAGAAACACACACATACACACACACACACACACACACACACACACACTGGTTCAAATGCCAACCATTACAAATATGTTATTCCAAATTGTACATTTTATAAAACAACAAAATAACACTTGAAAAATTATCAAAATTATGAACGTATTGATAGAATGGGACATTGTTTATAAGGTTACCGTGCAGATCTATACAATTGTAGAGTTTTGCTCCCCCCCCCAAAAAAAAAACTATTAATATTTAATGCATATAATTTAACAAGATTTATTCTGCTGATTTTGATAATGTATATCAATTATACAAAGAACTACACCTATGGATGTGTGTTCTCCAAAACAACAAAACGTTTATCCGGCAACAAATGTTAAATTAAAACAATAAGCATTTTGAAAAATGAAACGAAAAAAAACAAATGAAAACGATCAAACTGGACATTTTTCAGACGTCCTCACAAAAATACAGATGGACCTTTGTATTGATATTTTGCAAATTTCATTCATTCCTGCTGTTCTCTGGCTCTGACAGAAATAAATATCTGTCAACTTCCTTCTCCTAATGCTAGATGATAGTGACAAGAAAAACATTTATATTTTTCTTCCTTATAAAGACTAGTGAACTTCCTTACTACAAATCGTGTTTAGCCAAAATTGCATTAATGTATACAAGTCTAAGCGAGTTTCGATAAACAATACCTGGCCAAGATATAACACAAGTTTGTCAAGCACCGGTTATTTCAATTCATTGAAGTGTAAGAGACGTTCCTACTTCATATTAAAAAAGATTTATAGAATTCTAGTTTCATATTCCTTTCCTCCATATAGCTCTGACGTCATATCAAATTAGCTACAGAAAAAATTACAAAATGACAATCTCTTTTATGGTGACATTTTTTTCTGTGCAAAATTTCAATATCTTTATATAACTCGTCGACTGACAATTTTCACTACCGTCATATTTCTACATTTCAGATTAACCTGACCTGCTCCGTACAGTGGATTCCATAATTGGTGTGAAATTTTTTTATTTGCTTTTATATATCCTTATGATGGTCATTTTTGTATTTATAGAAATAGTTTCCGCCAATAATTTCCTTGTACTATGTCAGGATTCCCTTTTTTTTCAAGCCTTTCAATGTAAACCTACATATATACATTGGATAATTCCTCCCACCTTTACTCAGGTACAAGTAGTACCTGCATAAATAGAAGTAAAGAAGTTGGTCTACTCGTATTGGTGTCAACCTTAATCATAAGAAACTAGGATAATAAATACTTCTGTTTTACTTCATAACAAAATGTAATAAAAAAATAAATTGCTCTATTATGGGTCTCTAGAAGTGAGTAATACAGTAGTTACTATGTAAGTTTACCAATCGTAAATAATAACATAATTCTAATACTATCAATACATTTGTTAAGGCGAGATGATTTTACTATGCAATTGTATTTCTAACATTATTATTATTATTATTATTATTATTATTATTATTATTGGTAAAACGAATTCATGATCTCTCAATACTGACATATAGATAATCTTGAGATAAAATTCATTAAACAAAGCCAGTTCATCCAAAAAGTGAACAATAAGACTATACTTAGAATTTTATTGAACATATCACAACTGTAATTATTGTGGGAATTGAATCTACATATTCAAGTTTCGTAGTCTAAGCTGTGAAGAGAGAGAGAGAGAGAGAGAGAGAGAGAGAGAGAGAGAGAGAGAGAGAGAGAGAGAGAGAGAGAATGGTAGTCTGAAATAATGGCAGATATTTATTGCTTTAAACTGCGCCCTTCTTTGTTACATAATGAGCGTCGGTGATAATTAGCAGAAAATATTGTTCAACCAGAAGAGCATCTTTTATTTACATATTTCTTCGAGTTAAAATCAAAGACGTCTTATTATATAAGTAAATTAAGTTGAAAATCTCTTAATCAAAGTAATGGTCGTTTCACGCCAATTGTCATTTCCATAGTTAAGTGTAGGGAGAGCAGCGCTCGGGGTCAAGACAGAACTCTTATGTCATATATCAGCTTTACGAGGCAAGGACATTAAAGTCTGGTGCAAAGTGATTATTTTGAACACCAATAGATGTCATGGCACACAGTCAACTCATAGGTGGACGGTTCTATTTTACTAGATAGGGGAGTAAGGTCGTCAATTTTATCTTTAAATGACTATATTACTTGATATGTTTATACTATTTTAATTATGATAATGCTTAATCATATCAATAATGTAATTGCATAAGTTCCATATGCAATGTTATATTTTGATTCCTATAATTCGAGTGCACTGTATTTTTGACCCTTGGTGATAATGGTGTCACGCAGTTGTTACGTCATGGGCTTCGCAATGATTTCTCCCGGCTGCTTCCCTGTTTTGCCAATAGATGGAGAGGGGGGGGGGGGGGGGGCTGAATTGGGGTTGTGGGGGTAAGGGGGACAAAGCAGTCTCGCCAATAGTTTATACCAGATGAACAGTAGGATGTCTAACACCTACCAAGGTTGTTTTAGAGTTTACGGAAAAATATATACTTTAAATTTAATAAAATACTTTCATAACCTTTGATAAAGAACTTTTAAAGAGATATATTATAGCCACGTTTTTTGCTGCATGTGAGTGCAAAATCGATATTTGAAAATAATATCAATATAATAAGGAATGTGATTAAGAATACATGAATTATTTCTGTATGTTTAAATGATACTTACATACATAAGAATAGCAGAGTAGGGAACCGCATTTTCATTTAGTGATTTACAATAAAAAGATATTATGTTAAACCACTAGCATAAGTATGCTGAATCCATTTCTAACCGGATCCACGCTGGCAAACCAAGGGGTCCTACTCAAAATAGAGAAATCCAAAATGGCCGCCCTGCGTATTGCCGGTATTGTTATTTCATCAGAACATTGGTTCTTTTTGACCTAGAAACATGATCTTATTTAGATATATAGGTTTTTAGGGTCAAGGAATGCAATAAGACTCCTTAAAAAAACATAAAATGTAATTTAGAACAAAATTCAAGATGGCTGCCCTCCATGCATAATGCAAACCAGTAAACTATTTGTCTATTCGGCATATAACTACTTTATTCCCCTTTTCACTGTTATTAATAGGTTTTGGGACAAGAAATTCAATATAGCATTTTGATTCCTATAATATGTTCACCAGTAAAAAATCTAGTTACAGTTTAAATAAATTTCGATGAACCATTGAGAGCAATATTGTTCTTTCTCGTAACGCACAAAGAATAGAGATGTACACTTGTCATTTTCTTATTATATTGGGAATATACATTGGACAAATGGTTTTACTGAAACAGTATTAAGATGAAAACAAAATATTGAAATGTTTTATAAATTTCAAGAAATTAACTTAATCTAATCTGTCAATGGCCTCTTCACATTGTCCACTACAAAAACACAGCTGTGTGCACGGGAGGCTTGCTTTAGCACACTGACATCTTCCTCTGCACCGTTTTTTACAGGCACACTTAATGAGTTCTCTGCAGCCCTTTAATGCTTCTGGCAGGGTACTCCATAAGGGCACCCACATTCTCTCACTGTCAAGTGTCCACCCGCACTCAAGAGGACTCGGAAGTGTTGGACTGGCTTCCAATGCCTGACCCCAGATGTATCCAGCTTGATAAGCAGCACGCTTTACATGTTGTAGAAGTGCTGCACGTGACGGTGGGATGTTTTCCAGCTTCCGATTACAGTAGGAGAAGAGGTGCTTCCTGGTTTTATTTACATCAGTGAGTTGCGATGTGCGAGAGTACAGCAAAACCACATATCTTTCAAGTTTCTTCAGGTCCGCTTCTGTAACTTCACGTGGAGTAGCAGACAGTCTTTGAAACACTTCAGTGATTTCTGGAAATGATTTCCATACTTCCCATGCCGTCTTCTTACCGACAGAGCTAAATGAAGACAACGTGTCGCATCCTGATATGGCATGCATGAATGGGAGGCCTCTGCAGTAATCATTGCCAAGCTCACTAGCTATGACATGTGCTCCAATATACCGAAAGTGAGTACCATGACCAAATGCTAGCCAGAGCTCACAATCTTTCATGCTGATAGCAGTCACAATGGCTAGAACTAAGACATCTGTGTCAGTCGCATGCACCATAATCCTCTTCATGTTATTGCTGTAGGCATGGAAGCAGTGAAGCATAATTCAGTAGTCTGCTTCTTCATGAGTGCATGGTTGAAGCCCAGATACATCAAGTGTTGAGGAGGAGGCAACATTCTGACCTTTTGTTGTGACCAGCATCTTTCCTAGCACTGTTGATTCAGATTTGATCACATTGGCTAGAAATCTAAAGAGTTCTACCTTGTTGCTGTCAACACGCAAGAAGCTTTTCCAGTTTTGAGGAAGTCGTGTTTTCTCGGAAACCCGAAGAGCTTCTCCAGTACCTCGATGCTCTCTGGTGTGTGCTTTAAGACTGTCGTCCTTATAGGCATCCCACACAACATCTACTCGAGCCACATGTTCAAGTTGCCTCTTGAGATAAGGAACAAAGACACACTCTGAATAGTCTTTAAATCTTTTCACATTTGTTTTAGCAGTCTTGGGATCCAATGTGTGGACGAGAGCTGCCCCATCAAATATCTTCACATCCACATCAGGTATGTTCTGTAGTCGTTGGGCTAGTGGTTCTAAACACTTCAGTAATTCAGCTTTTTCTCTAAGTCGCATCATGTTATTTTCAGCCAGCGACGGTGGCCAAGAGTGGTTCTCATGCTGGAAGAAGATGTCCAATTCTCCATTTCGTGCTTGGCAAGAGATGTACATTCTGGAAAATAGTTGCAGGTCACTCTTCATGTTTGCCAATTTATACTTCTTCATTGAGGGCTCCTTCCGCTCTCCAGACTTGAACAATTTAAGATTGTTCTTTGAAACCGTTTCATAGAGTGCCTTCTCCATCTTCACAAGTCGGGAATCAACAAATGTTTTGTACTGGTTCTTTCCTATTTCCTCTGCTTCTGAGATGTTTTTGATGACTTCATCAGCCATGATGACCTTTGTGTCTAGTATTAGGAGATCAGTACTCGTTTCTGTGAAGGGATTACCTATATCATTCATTACATCTATCACGCTTTGTACATCTGAGGCAAATCTCTTTTGTTTATTCAATGTTTGTTCGTGATGTCGGTTGTCATCGGTTTCCTTCTGAGATAGACTCACTTCAACATCATGTATGATCCTAGCCATCTCCGGACCAGTGATCAACCATCGTCTGAGAGTTGATTCATTTTCAGTTATGCCAATGATCCCACCTTCTCCTTTCAGCACAGCATTAAGCTGTTCATGCATATGGTCATGTGCCATCATGGAGAAGCAATGTGTGGTCTTTTGGGTAACAAAAAGACCTCTGAATTCTTGGTAAACAGCAGGGCATTCCTGTTCTAGCTGGACCAAATCTCGCACATGAACTGGTAACCACTTTGCATAATGAAAGTGATCCATGGCGAAAATCCAAGACACAATTCTTCCCAAGGTGCTAATGTATAGCTCAAAGTTTCCTTCGCGCTGTGATTACATGAACTGAAGGAAGAGAACCTCAAGGTTGAAGGTTTTGCTCCAGTATCGAAACTGGGGATGTATAGTTTCCATGAGCGTGCACCAGTCATTGAACAACATCACTTGATTTCCTTCTGCCTCAACTTCCTCTTTGTAGGAATTGTATGCTTGGTTACGTAAGCAAAAATGTGTGGCAGCTGTTACTTGATGAGCCCATTGAGAACGGGCTGTGAATGATCACTTTTTGAGAGCATCACCTCTACCTTCAGTTGTAACGTTTGCAGTTGTCATCACACTCACCCATCCGCTGCCATCTAGCTAGTCTCCTAGAACTTTAAGCAAAGCCATCTCGATATGCAAGCCACCCATCATCACCACAATCTTGTCTTCTCCGTAGGTTTCTGGCCAGGTCCATTGTATCTTCTTGGCAATTACAAACAGTGGTTGATCAACAGTCAATATTGGGACTTGTCCAGGATGTACATGATTTGTAGCTTGAGCGATCACATCCATACTATGCTTAACCATCGCCAGAGAATGAGCATTTTCTCGAAATAATGGCATGAGTCCAGAAATTGCTGGTGGTCTGGGGCAGGAAGCTTGTGATGCTGCAAAATGTGCTGACCAAGAAATATTATCATCTGCATTCAGTTCATGTTTCCTCAAAAGTTTTTCAACTGAACTTGCCCAGGCTAACTGCAGGTGGTCTGAATCTGGAGACGTTTCTGGAACAGCTTGTCCCTCTGTCTTGTGTGGAGTAGGACTATCATCTGGGAAAGCAGCAGGTGGGACAGTAATGTAAGACTCCATAATTGGCTTCATCCTCCTTGTTTTTGGCATGTTCTGGTCAATGAGAGGGGTCGTCTGAAGCTCTGTGCCTGAACATTCATTAGTTACATGCTGAATAAGAGATATCGCAGTTCCATGGAATGCACTTTTCACTGAAGTGGATGAAGGGTTGTGGTCGATGTTGTCTAGATTTCCTGTTGTGAAAAGACCCTTTTTTAGGACTCTGGGGTACACAAGTGCAACATCTTCAAAAGAGGACAATGCACTGTTTGCTACATCAGTTGCTATCTGTTGTACACGGTCATAAGATACAGACAATCCTTTCTCAAAAAGGGTGTCGATTAAGTCACGCTTTCGGGTCTTATTATGGATAAGCAACCCTATATACAAAGGTAGTCTTGTTTCACGTTCCAGGCTGTGCCTAGTCGTTGGAGCAGTGGCTTCTCTTCTACTACATTTGATTGTGTTGAATGTAATCTATTCAACTATGGATATTGCCGCTGTTTTCACAACATGGTTGTTTTCCGTCTGATTTTTGATATTTGTACCACCAAGTACCATCTGAACTAACGCCATCAAAGAGGCTGTGTTGTCATCATATTGCTCATCTGTTAATGATCCTGTAAACAAATAGTGCTTCTGAAATATCTCATTCCTGATTGTATTTGCAGCTCTCATCAGAACTACAGCATCACTATCACAGTCATGTTTCTTTGCTTCCCACGTTTCTCCAACGTCTTCCTTGAATGTCAGCACGACCTCATACTTGCTTTTATGTGCTTCCAAGTCAGGAATTTGTGCAAGAAGCTTTTCCTTTAAACGAGTTGAGTTTGTTCACTCAGGAATATCAATAACAAGTTGCTGAAGGCGTGACCTGTACAGTTGTACAAGGTTTGACAGCTTAAAAATGTGTTCAGCGTGTTCTACTTCTTGTCGAGACTCTTCAATATAGGATACCAATTCTGCAAAGGCTATAGACTCCAGTGTTAGATCTGCATCCTCCTTCACAGCCTCTTTCCTGATATGTGTGCGGTGTCTGTTGCAGAAAGCAGTTAAACACTGTTTGTGGTATACAGCACCTATTGCAGTCATATCACCTGAGGACAGCTTGGCAAGCAATTGGTTATCGCGAAGTTCTGTTGCCATTTTCCTAACATTTGCATCGATCTGTGCTGTAGCAGCTCTATGATAACCTTCCTCCCCTTTGTCATCACAAAAGAAGCAGGATAGGCTTTTGTCAGTATGAATGGAGGATCCAGGGAATGCTGCTCGTAGTCTGCTTTTGAGCGGAGAAGTCTCAGTCTCTCTCACTTTGGCCATTTTCTTGCGGGCACGCTCAACTTTTTCTTTGCTAAACTTCATGTGGCATGTTTTGTGCCATTTTGCATTGTGTTTGGAAAGAGTTGCAGCTATACATTGGCTGTCATCTAGGCTTGACAAGTTTATGTTTATTGGCAGGGCACCAAGTGAGTGTAGCTCCCGGATATGTTCAGCTATTGTATCATAAGGCCTTGACTGATGGACATTCTTGGATTGAGATGGGTCTCGCAGCGGTTCCGGTGTACATTTTTGACATAGAGCACAGAGTGTCCAATCGGTTTCAGGCAAGATCACTTCAGAACCACTGTCAAGCTTTATTTTCTTAGTGGCCATAGTAGTTTCTTCTTCATCAGTTGTAACAGGTAAGCATGCACCTCAGAGTCATCACCTGAAAAGAAAGAGAAATAAGTTGTATTCATATAAGTGAGATATCTACATAAAATATATCGGTTTTGTCATACAAAATGTAGACTAATCAGATATATGTTCTGAAAATAAAACAAATATTTTCATGATAATGACCAGTTCTGAAAATGAAACAAATCATCAGATTAATGGCAGTTTCTGAAAACAGAATTAAACGTAAGAATTATGGAATGATATACATGTACGATCTTCCTGAGAACTAAACAAAAATAAAACAATAATTCATTGAGTTGTTTACCCTATATGTTAAGTGTTTAGATAACCATTTACTGGTTCTTATTTTGTCTATAAACTATAGTAAAATATAACCAAATTTCTTGTACTTAAGACCTATATTTAACCATAAGATGCTATGTGCCACACAGAAGAAAAACGTTTAACTAGATTGATATTTGCATTACCAGCAGAAAGCAGCCATTTTGGATTTTGCTCAAAATATTATTGTATGGTATTTTAGTGTAACTCATTGAATTCCTTGACCCTAAAAATCTATAAATCAACACCAAGATCATGCTTCTATGTCAAATAGAACCAAAGTTCTGAAAAAATATAAAAATTAGCAATACGCAAGGCGGCTATTTTGGATTTTTCAATTTTGAGTAAGACCCCTTGGTTTGCCAGCGTGGATCCGGTTAGAAATGGATTCAGCCTACTCAAAAACCCCTGTATGCAAATTTTCATGCTTTCTTCCGTAAGTGAACATCTTGGCCATTTTATTCGACACATCTACTAGACTATAATAGTTCGTTATCTGCGTTATATTTATTTATCTATTTCCATGTCATTTCGTAATACTAAACTTATAGAGAACCTACTTTTTTCTAAACGAATTTCCCATTTCTCATAATCCTTTCCTCATTCTTGTGTTAGTCTGCTCTCAGAAATTCCAGTCGTAAGGATAAATGCAGAAATAGAAAGAAATTAAGACTCAGAGAGGAGGTAGCCTGTACATATGAAGCTCAATGAAAGTTTTGATAAGTTCTGGAATAATTATGTGAGTAATTATAAGGCTAGATTATTCCTTGAGATGTATCACCACTCTATATCAAAGGCATTTGAATTAGATCAAATAATGTTACGAATAACCACTCTTGTACCTGTTTAGTTTTGTGACTTTAATTCTGCAGAATAGATTAGGACTCAAGGA
>NC_090749.1:79771937-79779437 GCF_036898095.1 Palaemon carinicauda | reverse complement strand
TTGAAATGTCCATTTGGAAAAGGTTGTTTGATAAGGTTAGAAGACCCAACCTCAAGGCCATCTATGAAATCACAATTGCTTCTTCCTTTGCATTCAGACATAGGAATACTGTAGACTCTTCTAAACCCCCTGTTCTCTAAGTTGAAAATAACTCTATTCATAATTCAATCATTTAACTTCAAGTAATATTTTCATTGTCAAAACCACGAATTAATGTTTCATGGAAAAAATTATTAAATGCTCATTTAGATATGTAAATTATAATGCTTTTATGAACATTTAAACATATTGTAGATTCAAATGATAACACCTGGATATTTGCATTCATTTCCGACAATCTTCAATCCAGAACCTTCGCATCAAATACTTTGACTCTTGGAAGAAAATAATACTTGGAAAATTGATTCCATTTTCATAATTAATTGAGAGAGAGAGAGAGAGAGAGAGAGAGAGAGAGAGAGAGAGAGAGAGAGAGAGAGAGAGAGAGAGAGAGAGAGAGAGAGAGAGAGAGTAAAATCACCCTTTCCTTTTAAATGTTTGTATATTTAGATTTCTGTCTTCCTAATAGATTTATTTCTAATATATTCAAACTAATATACCTGCATACCAAATTGAAAATACAATTTAAAATAAAATACCCAATTGATGTCACAATTTAATTAGTAACGATAAAGAAAACAGAGATCCAGCAATTTACAATCCCTTCCTTTTGCAGGAAATAGAAAATAACCTTCATTATTTACCTTGAAGGAAATAATATTCAGAGACGCAGATTTACCTAAATCACATATGAAAATTAGTTATAGCTATAGTTCATCCCTGCATTTTGGATTGGATTTAATCTTTTATATTCTGTGATATTTTAGAATAATCGTAATAAAAAGAAAAATATTATTAAAATTACAAGCTCTTTTCTTATTTCCCTAAAGGTATTTATGAATAAGTAATATGAGGTACATATATATATATATATATATATATATATATATATATATATATATATATATATATATATATATATATATATATATATATATATATATATATATATACATATATATAGGTTTTCTTTTTGAAGTTTTATAACTCAAAGCCTTACTTCTCCTCTCTCTCTCTCTCTCTCTCTCTCTACTCACGCTTTGCAAAAATCAGTCCAAAGGTAACGGATACGAACTGGAAATTAAAAGATACATCACCACCCAATGTAGCAATTTCTTTACATACAAAATAGCAATTATATCTAACAGACTTCCAGCGGTTGTTGTAAAAAGTAACATGGTAAGCGAGTTGAAGAATAAGTTAGACAGGATCGTGAGAACTCTAAATGCTTAAAAGGAATAGCTCTACCCAAGAGCAAATAGAATTACGCAGATGGACTAAAAAGTCTTTGAGACATCCAAAAATCCTTGTCAGTCCATGTAATTCATTGTAATTCATACCACTCCTCTGTGATTAGGAGAAGAATTGATTATTATTATAAATCTATAACCAAAGATATATTATCCCTATTTATATCCTTCAGTTAAAATGACAAGATCCTTTATCCTTCAGGGAATCCGTAAGCCAAAGTAGACATAAGATCAGTTCGTCTCTTCTCCAAATCTATCTGAGATGAAATTCCTACATCAACACATCTGCTTCTCGGAATGATTGATGGTGGTCATATGGGGATTTGGGCGAGTCTAGTTCTACGAGATATCTATGGAAGGCCCATTTATAGTATAGATATAACTATATATCGCTGTCCAATTTACTCAGGAATTAGTGGGTAGAATGAAGCATGTAAGAGTCAGGATTATGAAGGGAATCGATGTGTTGATTTGAATCGAGGTCCTTTGATCAAATTATGTGCTGGCATAAGGCCCCCAACGATCGTTTGCCTGTGTCAGGTAAAAAAAAGAAGAATTAAAGCTCCCCAAGAGACGTCCTCAGTGGTTTATCAAAGATATCCTTTTAAAGCTCTTTCTTTAATTCACAGCTGATCTCTCCTGAGACTCTATAGGATGAAGGATAAATGTTTACACAAGTAAACAAAGGTAAACAAATATACACATAAATATACACTCCTACAAATGTGTATATATGTAAAGACACTTGAATAGATAGAACTTATAATAGTATACACATCTAAACCTTAGTAAGAGTTGAGCGATTCGGTTTCGGTGTTAGTTCTTAGGGTATGAAGTTGTTAGCCCTACGTCCTATTCTAGACCCAGCTATATCTCTCCAATAGCTCCCTTAGTGGTGTTACAGTAGTGAACCCTGACCTACGAAGGGTGAACCAAGTTCTCTACCACTAAGGAACAAACGGCCATTTGATACAAGTAACTTCAAAAGGTGGATAAAGAGTCTCTCTCTCTCTCTCTCTCTCTCTCTCTCTCTCTCTCTCTCTCTCTCTCTCTCTCTCTCTCTTCAATAACCAAGGAGCCACATATTTTTAAAGATATGTTTTAAAATTCTAAGAATGAAGAAGCTCTGACACTACATTCTATTAAGCATAAACAAGATAGAGCAGAGGCAATATTCTTAAGTTACCCTTCATGGGGTGATAAAAGGGGTAAAGAAAACGAGAGGTATAAATTTCTAATCATGAGCACTTTATACTGTTTTGTACTTTTATTTTTTCTTGTGTCTTATAAACAAAATTATTTTTTTCTTTTTTTCTCATGGTTGGTCTCTCTCTCTCTCTCTCTCTCTCTCTCTCTCTCTCTCTCTCTCTCTCTCTCTCTCTCTCTCTCTCTCTCTTTATATAATCTAGCCTATTTGGTAGAGTCAAAAGCAGTTTAATCCTCTGAATATACATACACACACAGACATATATATATATATATATATATATATATATATATATATATATATATATATATATATATATATATATACTGTATATATATAAATCATCTATCAATAAACATTAATCGCCACGTTCAACCAAAAATATATTTGAAGCATTTAGTTTATTTTTCAAAATAGAAATCAAAGCGATGAACTCAAATTCAGCTCCGAAAGACAGTAGTTCCCAATATCCCGGTTCATAACATCCATCATTCTAACTATTAAGGCAAAAGAGGAATTGCTACAATTCAAACACATGAATTGGATATCTGAATCCGCAAGGCATTTTTTAAAGAATCTATGTGATGGATTATATTTCATGGCTAAGAAGATAATCGAGTTTTTATTTGTCAAAATTAGACTTCCTTTTTTAGAATATCTCATTTTGATTCCTCAATACCTATACCATTATTACAGATTAGTCATATTTCCAATTAACGTCACTTAGATACAAAATTTAAGGCTAATTACCATATTATCCATTTCATGCACACGTCAAAATAATATGTACAGAGGTACAAAGAAAATATCTCCATTTAAGTGTAATTCAATCAAGAGGAATAAAAATTTCTCCATCTTAATTGCAAAAACATTTTTCCTTCTTAACACCCGTCAGCGATTTTAGTCTTGCTTTCGAAAATCTTATTTTTCTTAAGTATCCGTCAAAGAAAAGCCAATTCTCATATGACATTCCTCAGGGCATTTTTCCTGGAGGAACCCTTCCTTACGCACCCATGTTATTCACTGAAACCCTCCACCCCCCCACCCCCTTGGGGGGTCTGTCATTAGCGGAACCCTTTCTCTCTCCATTGGAAACTTGTGGAAAAATAAGCATTTCTCAGATGGGAAAATAATGTCCAACTTGTAATTACTCTACGCATTTGACATTGGGTGGAAAAATAGGAGACGAAGATTTAGCAATCCCTTCTGGAGGAGATGGTTTGAAGGTCTGAAAGTTTGAAGTCTTTTCTGGGATCTGTTGAGGAAGAGTTAGGATGAATCTTAAGGTGTTTTATAAAAAGTTTAATCGGGTTGACTTTAGATCCAATTGGAACTGATAATTGGTACTTCATCATGATCTGATTTTGTAGAAGAATAGTTTAGATTTTGTAGTAATTTACGTCTAGGGTATCCTCTCTCTCTCTCTCTCTCTCTCTCTCTCTCTCTCTCTCTCTCTCTCTCTCTCTCTCTCTCTCTCTCTCTCTCTAAGGAGTTTGACATGATAATAGAAAAAATAGATGATATATGTAGAAACCATAAAGACTAGAATATACTCCTATCCGGAGATTTTAACTTTCCTTTCGTGGATTGGAAAGAACGGATAGAAGAAATTGGTTGTATGTATACATATAAAAAAGAGAGAAATAGTAGTGCAGAAAATAAGAGGCAATTTGAAAAGCTTTAAGATATGCTATTAGAACATAATATGCAACAAATAAACCACATCCCAACAAGAAAGGAAAATGTCCTAAATCTAGTATTTATGAATGAGGTGAATTATGTTAAAGAAATAATAGTGTATAACACGGGAATTTCAGACCATAATGTCATAGAATCAATAGTCCATTCCAAAGCAAGTGATTGCAGAATTAATAAAAGCACAAAACATTGGGAAGGATATGGAAAATATAATTTTTACAGTAAGAATATAAAATGGTCAGAAATAAATGAAGAACTGAATAAAGAATGGAAAAATGTGTTTGTAAGTGATAATATACAGGTAAATACGGACATACTGTACAAAATACTGGAGAAAATTGTTGAAAAATATGTACCGAAGAAAAACAATAAACAAAAGACATGCACACCAAGAGACAGAAGGATATTATTTCAGAAAATTAGAAAGTAGAAGAAAAATCTTGCAAAAGAAAAAAATGTGTGGAAAATGATGGAAATAAAAAGTAAGATAGAAAATGTAGAACAAAAGATTATACAGTCGAAATAAAATGGAAAAAGGGACTTAGAAGAAAGGACACTTCAAAATATAAAAAGAAACCCCAAAGTACTTTACTCCTATGCAAAAAAGATGAATAAAAGGAGAATAGAAATAGGCCCTCTAAGAATTGAAGGACGGGTAACGAATGAAAAAAATGAAATATGCAACATATTAGCAGAAAAATATAAGAGTGAGTTCACGCCAAGAATTGCGAATGAGAATAATGAAACAGAAATTAGAGAAGAAAATGTTGAATATCTAACGGATATAGATATTAATGAAGCAGATATTGTCAAGGCTATAAACAAAATTGAAAATGGACTAGCAGCCGGACGAGATGGAGTTCCAGCAATTTTGTTAAAAAAAAACTGCAAACACTAACGTGAAGCCGCTTGCAATACTGCTAAGACAAATTTTAGATATGAGCAAGATATGTGTTAAACATAAATTAGCTTATATAACCCCTATCTATGTTAGTCTAATGTCACATATTATGAAAGTGTATGAGAGGGTAATAAAAAAGAAAATAATGGATCATTTGGTTGAAAATAATTTGTTTAATATAGGTCAACACGGTTTTGTGCCCGGAAAAAGTACACAAACCCAACTGATAGCACACTATGAAAACATATACAAAAATATGATAAATGAAAAAGACACAGATGAGATCTATCTAGATTTAGCAAAAGCCTTTGACAAGGTAGACCATAATATATTAGAGAAAAAAATGAGAAAGCATAATTTTGTGGGAAAGATAGGAAAATGGGTAAAACAATTCCTGCAAAACAGAAAACAAATAGTGGTTGCAAATGACGAGAAATCGGATGAAGCTCAG
Source organism: Palaemon carinicauda (assembly GCF_036898095.1). Classification (NCBI taxonomy): domain Eukaryota; kingdom Metazoa; phylum Arthropoda; class Malacostraca; order Decapoda; family Palaemonidae; genus Palaemon; species Palaemon carinicauda. The sequence continues at coordinate 79,773,831 of NC_090749.1, read as the reverse complement.
GCAATATCTGGCATGCCACAAGGTACGGTATTAGCTGCACTGCTGTTTGATATTATGATCTCAGACATAGACTGTGATGTTGAAAACTCTGTAGTGAGAAGTTTTGCCAATGACACAAGAATAAGTAGAGAAATTACTTGTGATGAACATAGGGACTCACTACAAAGAGATCTAAACAAAATATATGAATGGGCGGAGATAAATAGGATGGTATTTAACTCCAATAAATTCGAATCAATGAATTATGGAAACAGAGAAGGAATGGTATATGCATACAAGGGACCTAATAACGAGACGATCACAAACATGGAAGCAATTAAAGACCTTGGTGTAATGTTAAATAGGAATATGTTATGCAACGACCAAATAGCAACACTGTTGGCTAAATGTAAAGCAAAAATGGGAATGTTATTCAGACATTTAAAAAAAAATAAAAGCTGAACACATGATTATGCTTTACAAAACTTATGTACGTAGTACACTCGAGTACTGCAATGTGATATGGTACTCACACCACCAAAAGGATATTGCACAAATAGAGAGTGTACAAAGGTCCTATACTGCTAGAATAGATGAAGTTAAGGACCTTGACTACTGGGAAAGACTGCAAATTTTAAAACTATACAGTCTAGAAAGGAGAAGAGAACGCTACATGATAATACAAGCATGGAAGCAAATAGAAGGAATTACTGAAAACATCATGGAGCTAAAAATATCAGAAAGAGCAAGCCGAGGTAGATTAATGGTGCCAAAAAATATACCAGGAAAACTAAGAAAGGCGCACAGGACATTAATCCACTACGCACCAGCATCGATAATGCAGCGATTATTTAATGTGCTGCCAGCTCATCTAAGAAACATATCAGGAGTGAGCGTAGATGTGTTTGAGAATAAGCTCGATAAATACCTAAGATGCATCCCAGACCATCCAAGACTGGAAGATGCAAAATACACCGGAAGATGCATTAGCAACTCTCTGGTGGATATACGAGGTGCCTCACACTGAGGGACCTGGGGGAACCCAAACAAAAAATAAGGCAATAAGGTAAGTCTCTCTCTCTCTCTCTCTCTCTCTCTTGATAAACATTATAGCAGATACATTTCAAAGCGTAAGACACTTGTTTACCAGAGAGAGAGAGAGAGAGAGAGAGAGAGAGAGAGAGAGAGAGAGAGAGAGAGAGAGAGAGAGAGAGAGAGAACTCTTTCTCTCTCTCTCTCTCTCTCTCTCTCTCTCTCTCTCTCTCTCTCTCTCTCTCTCTCTCTCTGTGTAAATCATAAATTCAATAATTACGCTATTCAAAAGTTCCCCAAAGTTAGGTCTCCAGGAATCCTCTTTCGGAGTCAATTAAGGAGGAAAATTAGGATTATCTTCTTCCTCACCTCCATCATATAGTCTTTTGCTGTTGTTCGAGACATCTGATCCCATTAATTAAGTGGTTTCATAATTAAACTTCAATCATTCGTAGGAATTGTTGGTTGCCTCAACATGGGTGAGTCCATTATGACTTCCGGTAAATCAGTTGGCAAAGTTATCTTTATATTCAATTTATATACTCATAATGATTATATAGGATCCCATTTTCTATAAACAGAAAATAAACTTATCTTTTTTTATACTATTATCTATAAACTTATATATATATATATATATATATATATATATATATATATATATATATATATATATATATATATATATGTATATATATATATATATATATATATATATATATGTGTATATATATATATATATATATATATATATATATATATATATATATATATATATATATATATATATATATATATATAGATAAATTTGAGAATAAAAGAAATCCTAAACATTCCTCCCCTATTCTTTTAGACAATGGAATCGTCCAGCTCATAGAAACAG
>NC_090749.1:79761937-79769437 GCF_036898095.1 Palaemon carinicauda | reverse complement strand
CTTAAAGGTGTTTTTGGCTTGAATTTTATCGCCTGAGGTCACCAATGGAACTACTCTTCATTACCGTAAACTACATTTTCTAATAAAGGTGTATGAGCTAAATGCTGAAAAGTCAGCTTGAAGAAAACAATGCAATTGAATAATGAACTTTGCAATGTGTTGTTTATCTAAAAATATGAAGACAATCGAAAGTTTCCAAATCATGCGAAGAACTTGGCTGTTATTTTAGGGATATTTCGAGTTTATACACTTTTATAAAAATAAATAGTACACCTTTATATATTTTTATTAAGTAATATGTTGCACCTTTATGCATCGTATAGTTATTTGATAATCTCGCAAGAAATGTGCCTCGTTTTTATTATTGTACTTGTTATTTTGATCTCTTTAATCAATTAAAAATAATCGTATAAATTCTCAACTTTGTTTATCAAGGCGGGTAGAGCTCAAGAATGATATCGATTCTGTAAATTTTTCATCCTTATGATAAAATATATTCTGTTTTTTAGATATCCAAATTAGCTTTATTTGTAACTCTCGCTATATCATCCGGTACTTTATTCAATTATATATATTTTATTCAGACCAGGAGACTTAAAAGTCTTTCTTTTTGTTAACTTTATTTTTATTTTAATAATTTGATAAGAAAAATCCGTTCTGGATTTTGTAATCTTATTTTTTTTAATTACATTTATATTATAACCATTATATATCTTTTTAGATTTCTATTTCAAAGTAAATAAACGTTTTTCAATCTGAAATTTTAATCATATTTTCAATTAAATGTTATCCATGTTTTTAATATGTCTGTGTTTGCTTTGTGTAAATGTGTATCGAAAAGTATATATATATATATATATATATATATATATATATATATATATATATATATATATATATATATATATATATATATATATATATATATATATATATATATATATATATATATATATATATGTATGTATATATATTTATATATGTGTGTGTGTGTGTGTTTGTGTGTGTGCATGTAACCTTGATGCAATGCTGAGAATTGATTAGCATGAAGCCTCGTGAAAGGAAGCACATCTTAAAGAAGCATCACTTTAGCAGCATCCTTCAAAAAAAGAAAGCTCGTCGAGATGGCAATACGTTCCAGCAATTGCTTGAAGGTAATTGGCCTTTGGGAAGCAATGGATCTTACTGAGACGTCCTTCTTCTGGTTCATTTGATTAAAGGGAAGGAATAGAAGTGGATTAGGATCTAGTTAGGTCCTTAGACAAAATTACGAACATCAAGAACTCGAGTGTAAGATATATTTCTAGGAATACATACACACATGTATATATATATATATATATATATATATATATATATATATATATATATATATATATATATATATATATATATATATATATATATATATATATAGCTTATTGTTCTCGAGGGTTCTTTAATTTTTATGATAAATTGTGAGAAGTATGTCAGAGTAACATACCGGATTCAGTTTGCTTATAATGGATTCAATAGCCCGTACTTTACTATGCTAAAAGAGGACTTAATAATAGATGCTATAAAGGTGTATTTTGATATTTAATCGCAGAGTCTGCAAGTCAATAACATATTGTAGAGTAGAACTTATGCAAGGGTGTCATAAAGTCTTATTTGGAAGACCAGGTCAATTTTGGAGTCTATTCGAGAAGAATCGGGAAACTCCTATGAAATGTGAGCATAAGGTCTTTCTTACTCCCATTTTCTGCCATAAAATTTGATGTGGAATTTTCAATGTTAAATAGACATGAAATTAGAGCAATTCGTGAGACGCTTTCATAAGTTCTCCAGTCGATGGCTCGTAAGGGAAGAGGATTTTTCAGTTCAATGACCCGATCATGGGACGTGAAGGAAGTTGAAAGAACCTCAAAGATTAAGATATAAAGATTAGATTTAGTGGACATACAGGCGAACAAACAAACAGAGACTATAGTTTTAAAAAAGGTTCGATTTTCTGTATTGTGAAACTGCTTCTGCAGATACAATTGCATTCTGTTAATAACTGTGCAATGTCTGTCTTCGGTAATGAAAAGCAAAACCATAAAATATCTTTAATCTAATAAAAAAAAAGTAAATTAGTCGAGGTCTGTATAATAAAGTATGGGTGCTAAGCATTACGAGAGGGGCCAAGTGTCTCCTCTCATCGTCAGGCAAAGTCTGTACAAAGAGTGATGAGCAGACTCCTTATATATGAATAGAATTGAATACAAATAATTATATAATCTATTTATAACTCTATCCTATAAATTCCCAAAACCAATCATGATTACAATATATTGTAAAGAATAAAACAAAAAAAGAAACAGAAAAAGGTAGAAGAGACAGGGATGAATATTGCAAAGCCATAGACGAAGGCTTTGTGTATCCACCATTTCTTGCAATCAATTGCAATCATCAGAAGATGTACAAAGCTCATTAGCTCTTTGTTGCAGACAGGAGCCATCACTGAATGCAAGCAAAAGCAAAAGACTCTTTCTTATTTTGAAGATTAATAGGAAAAGGAGAAGAAAAACTACATCGTCAACCAAAACTACAAACTCTTTTTAAGAGAAAATAGATTCGTTAGTCTTTTTCAAGTTTTTTCTCCTTGGTTGAAAAAAGAATTAAAATAAGATCCTGTGTTAAAAAAACCTTTTGGAAATAAATCACTGTTAGTCTTCTGTGTTAAAACAAAGCGTATCTATCTCAGAGGATTTGATAATTAGCAAAACTTCATAATTATCTTCTAGATTTCTTTTGTGGTAAATTGAAAGAAAATATCATTTCAAAAAGGCCTGATGGCCGGCCATCCATATTCTTTACATTACATTCTTATTCTGTCTCGGTAAATTACGCATCACTTTATCAGCTTTTATACGCATTTAGTATCTTTAATCTATAAGAGGAAAAAATCATCATCATCATCATCATCTCTCCTTACGCCTATTGACCAAAAGGACCTCGATTAGATTTTGCCAGTCGTCTCTATCTTGAGCTTTTAAATCAATACTTCTCCATTTTTCATTTCCTACTTCATGAAATGGATGGAATATTAAGAAATTTTATTGGGTTTTCTGCTCCTAAGTTCTTTTATCATTTTTCTGTGATTCACTTTCGTTTCATATTTCACTGCTATCTTTTATTTCTTCATTATCTATTTCATCCAAAAATAATGATGTGAAACCTGTAATTCCTCTGGTAAGCATAAACACTTATTAAAGCTTAATCAATATTTTCAGTAATTTATGTTTAAAGGTTTAAGTGCCGCTCATAGATGGCAGACAGAGATATTGCCGTATCAAGCAGGACAATGCTCTAGAGACTGAACTTATACACATCAGCGGCCAAGACCACTATCCACCCAAGCTAGCACCTAAGAGAGCCAGGCGATGGCTCCTGGAGACTCGGCAGATAGACCTATAGGCTCCCTCAAAACCCCGCTCATTAGGTCACAAAAAGGTGAGATTGTAGCGACTCAAGAAACTAACGAGCTTGAGAGGGACTCGAACTACGAACCCTAGTGTGGCAATCACCAGGCAAGGACTTTACCAACATGCCACCATGACCTTGTTGGGTGTGTTAAAATTGTATGAAATAATTAAATAAAAACCGAATAATCTGTAGTGTATCTGATATTTAAAATAAGAGAATATAAGCGTAAATATTGATTCAATAAAAAACTAAATAACTGAAAACGTTATAATTTAATTGATTAATTCTATAATTAAGCAGAAAAACATGAGTTCAAAAAAATATTTACCTTTTTTTTTACCACAACAAGGAAACCTTAGCGCAGTTTGTACTTGCATTGATTACCTGAAGGAGGTTCTAAAGGGCCTAATGGAAGCGCTAGTCCTTCCACGCCCTAATGGAAGAGCCAACATAATAATGGGCAGAGGAAATCTCATACACTCATCCTCTTAATGGTCTTCCTCCATCTGATCTATCCACATCTTAAAGTATTTCTTTTCCTAAATCACGTCTGAAAAAACATTCTCTGGCAACTCTTGCTGCGAGGTAAGCATTTACTGGAGATATTTTCTATTCTAGTAATCTGATTGGAGAGGAAAATATATACCAAATGGAAGAAAATTTATTACTTGATGCAATTAAAGTTACGGGGGTTTTAATTGCAATTAGTGCTTGTTGATTAAATGCAACGAATAATTTGTTTGGAAGAGATTTAAAATGGGAAAAGTGTGATATATATTTTCATATTTCCCTATCTCTACATAATTCCAACAACTTTATATCTAACACTTTTTTTATCTATCTATCTATCTATTTAAATACCTATTGATATATCTACTCACCTCTCTATCTGTCCTCCTTCTGTGGTCACCACATTCCTCAAGACATTAATAACCTCCAGAGGAGGTCTTCATAACGCCCCCCTCCCCCGAGGAAGATGTCCAATATTATTATGTTTTCCTTTTGACTTGACTATATAAAGTTCATTTGGGAATTCGAGAGAAGTTGAATAAAAAGCGGATGGAATTTATTGAGAAATATAATGTACATTTTTCTCAGTTCGCTTCGTAACCTGAGTTTATGATTCGATGTACAAGTGTGTATTTACACAAACATGCACACATCAATACATGTATATGTTTACATACACATATAGTATATATATATATATATATATATATATATATATATATATATATATATATATATATATATATATATATATATATATATATATATATATATATATGTACACAAATATATATATATATTTATATATATATATATATATATATATGTACACAAATATATATATATATATATATATATATATATATATATATATATATATATATATATATACATATGTACACATATATATATATATATATATATATATATATATATATATATATATATATATATATATATGTACACAAATATATATATATATATATATATATATATATATATATATATATATATATTTATATATATATATATATATATATATATATATATATATATATATATATATATATATATATATGTACATGTATACATACTATTATATTATATATATATATATATATATATATATATATATATATATATATATATATATATATATATATATATATATATATATATATATATATATATATATATATATATATATATATATATATATATATATAATTCAATGGAAACCCGTATGTTTACACAAAGGAGACAAAAAGGGTAAATTGTATCCTCAATATTATCTTGAATCTCATCTTTGGTCCGAGATTTAAACGGTTATCAATCCTACAGTTTATCAAAGGTTTAAATTACATTTCCATGTTTTAATTGTTTTTTTTTTATAGTGATACAAATGGTGCATATTTATTGCATTCATTGATATAAAAGCATTTTTTTAATCTATGGTGGATAATGCATTTATTTTCCTACCTTCCCCAATATCATATTAATTCCACATTGAATAGATTTAAGAAGTCACCATCCCATGTATCAAAAGGAGAGAGAGAGAGAGAGAGAGAGAGAGAGAGAGAGAGAGAGAGAGAGAGAGAGAGAGAGAGAGAGAGAGAGAGAGAGAGAGTATTGCAGACTTTTTTTTTAATAAATGGATTATCTTATACTTCCTTATTATTCAATCATGACATTAGTTTTTTATCTGAAGGTATATTCGTTATAAGCTAAATCCTAATTACCCATATGGTATTTGGTACTTATTGTAAATGTATATTGCTCAAAATATTGGATGATAAAATTATATAGATATAGATATAGATATAAATTATGTTTCACTATTTAGAAATAATGTTCATTAAGGGATATTTCTATATTTAGAAAAAAAAAATAATCTTTTAAAGTACATTATGATCATGATTATGCATCATATAACAGCAGTGAAAATGTCATACAATACTTATGTAAAAATGCAAAATGAAACTTGAAATGAAAACTTACATTCATCATCAGTGATATCCTATCTATTATTATCATTATCATTATTATTATTATTATTATTATTATTATTATTATTATTATTATTATTATTATTATTATTATTATTATTATTATTATTATAATTAATAATAATAATAATAATAATAATAATAATAATAATAATAATAATAATAATAATAATTGAGCCAGGTGTACAACTTTTCCGCAAGACATAGCCTGACGAAGAGAAGAGACACAGCATCCTTTCGTAAGGCATAGAAGGCAAACTCGATTTTAATTATCTTAACCAGTTTACTTTCAATAAAATCATAGAACTTTTTCCACTGATAAGAAATATGGCAGAGTTACTGGTGGAATGCAGAACTGAACAAAAGAGAAAAATACGACCAATAGAAAAGTTCAACTATAAAATTGCAATCACCTTTAATTATAAATGTTAATGAACCTCGTTATTTCGCAATATGTCTAAGAAAAATTAGCATTTGATCTTTTAAAATCACTGACTATTAACTTTCATAGAATTGAAAGAATAGATAAAATAAATAAAACTAAAATGAAAAGCATCTTACCCCAAAAGATGCATAATGTATCCGAATTTATCTTGTTTCACAAATTTTGGGTCTCGTCTTTTGGCCCCCATCCATCAACGGAAGAATTCGACTCTTGAATTCTCAAGGTAAGAGAGAGAGAGAGAGAGAGAGAGAGAGAGAGAGAGAGAGAGAGAGAGAGAGAGAGAGAGAGAGAGAGAGAGAGAGAAGTAGTACATCTAATATGTATGTAATCAATAAAACATTCTATTTCCTGATATATTCAGTCAATCACATCCATATATCGTTGAAGGGGATACATAATCGGATAACAAAATCGGAAAACATTCCATTTATAATACTGCTTTTACTTTTAACCCGTAAATCTATCTAGAAGTGGAGTGAAGGAAATAGAAAATTAATTTTTATATGAATTATTCTTAAATATAGAAATTTGATTAATTTTTCTAAAATATATTACATCTACAATTTCTTAATCTCAGATTTTTTCTATTGTATAAAATTTGAAGTAAGTTGAATAGAATACACCAAATCTGATTATAGTTCCTAGGGAAGTCTCCTGGTTTCTCCCTTGAATTCTCCCTGGCTCCATCCTCAACGTCCTTGCGAAATTCTCAAGGGTCCATTTTAAAAACTTTAAGGACATCCAGAGGATGCCCCTTCAAGTGGATTTCCTTAGCTTCCATTTCTGAGTGTCCTGAAGGAGGTCCTCACGCTCAAATTTTAGTGTCCTCGCAGGAATCCATCTTCAAGTTTCCTTAGCGAAGTCGTTGGGCTTCCTATTTAAGTGTTCTTTAGTATGTAATTTCGCTGCATCTTCAAGTGTTCTTAAGTAAGTCTCCGGGTTCCTTACTTAAATGTCCTTGGGGAAGTCTTAATGCTCATATTTAAGGGTCCTTTTGGATATCCACAGGTTCCATCTGTATGCATCCTATGGTATTTAGTTGGGTTCCAATTTAATAGTTATTGAGGTATTAAACGTTATATATGTATTCTA
>NC_090749.1:79739437-79756937 GCF_036898095.1 Palaemon carinicauda | reverse complement strand
TACAGGGTGCAGATACCAACAGCCTAATGCATACTGATACCATCAAGGCTTTCCTCGACAAGTTAGCTCTCCGGAGGAGGAAAGTTAAAAGGGGTAATGTAGCTTCCTTTCAGCGTCTGAACTAGGTCATCGGAGAAGAACCACGTGTTGAGGAGCTGCAACAAAAGATTAAGGAGCACTTGATAATCTGCCAAGAAGAGTTCAAACGCTATCTTCATGAAACTGATACACATGAAAATGTATAGTTAACACTTGGCCACAATACTTTCCGATGCACTGTGGATGATCTTCCTGATGACATACAAGAGAAATTATTTGAGCTCATCAACAAAATCGTAATGCATGAGGAGTTCCAGTATCGGCAACAGTTCAACAGCTCTAACTGCTGGGTCAAGATGCTCTCTCCTTTCCCCAAGACAGGAACATTTGCCCTGAAAGTAATCATTCCTTTCTCATCCTCTTACCTCTGTCCAAATGGTTTGTCTACTCTCCTGGCTAGACACAAGTTTAATGATGAAGCAGACATGCGATGTGACTCAAGCCATACACACTCTCGTATTAATTTGCTTGTAGTAAAAAAGCGGGTAATTCTTCATATGAAAATGGTAATAGATCAGTCATTGTTAATAAGCCTTGATAATGATCAATGGAGACTTTATTTTTCTCTACGCTGTGATTAATATTTAAAATTTGAATATATACATATCTGTGCTATCTAAAATTAGTATCATGTTAAAAGGCTTATAAATGTAGGTGTCATGACTGGTTTGGTACTGCTGTAAGGAGTCATATAGGAAAAAAGTTTGTGCAACACTGGTTTAACCCAAACTTTGATCTTTATTGTACAATATTTTTCCAAACAAAATAAATACTGTTTTGCAGGAAAGAGTTTCTCACTGAAAACAAGTACTCATTTATTCCAATAATATTTTTGATTTGCTTTGACGAAGGTGAGTTTATATCTCAAACACCTATAGTTAGACGAATGGATTTTTATTTCAAAGCTTCTGATGTGTTTGGTCTCTTTCTCTGAAGTGGAGATCTAGGGAGAAATATCTTTTCTATCAGTTGAATTATGGTCTATTTATATTATTTATTCTCTGGTATAAACTTTGGTAAAATTCATTCATAATCACTTCTTAATACTGATATTCATTCTTACTATTACAGAAAATTCATCAAACATTTGATTTTTTAAATACTTTAAAACATATCAAAAGATTAAGGAATAGCATTTATTAATTTCAGTAATTGTTTCATTCCAAGGTCAAACTTATTGATAAAGAATTTTAATCCTTATTTTTTAATTCCACTGATAACTTTACTTCTTTCTTACAAACAACACAGATTATAAAAAAATTTTCTTCTCAAGTCTATACCGTAATTTTCTTATAAATAAAAGATATTTTTCTTTTTTGAAAATAAAATCCAAAATAATATGATACTTTTCCAATAAATTTGATAAATTAAATAGTTTTCCATAAATGAGTAATTGTTCAGATTATATTCTATTTTAGAAATTACTTTGGGCTGTTCAGAAAATCAAAGTAATATACCATATGGTAGAAAATTCAATTATCTCTTTATCATTACTATTATTAGTATTATTATTATCATTTTTATTATTATAATTGTTATTATTACTAATATTATATATATATAATATATATATATATATATATATATATATATATATATATATATATATATATATATACATATATATATATATATATATATATATATATATATATATATATATATATATATATATATATATATATATATATATATATATATATATATCTATATATATAACGAGAGAGAGAGAGAGAGAGAGAGAGAGAGAGAGAGAGAGAGAGAGAGAGAGAGAGAGAGAGATAAATCCTGCTTTATGATAATAGAATTAAATATCTGTCGACCTCAAAGGGCATAAGATGTCATCCCAGAATCCAGTTCTTCTCAGCCTCTTCTCCTAAAAGTTTCGTTGACTCTTTCAACTTTGGCTAAACTTCTGGGGACGCCATTTCCTTCAGCCTATCAAACATTTCCACCAAAATTCCAATTCTAAAGAGAACTTTATTATGCTTTACAAGAAGAATTAATAATAATATTTGTTTAATATTATTTTGTTTTTTATTCGAGTTGAAATCTCTCTCTCTCTCTCTCTCTCTCTCTCTCTCTCTCTCTCTCTCTCTCTCTCTCTCTCTCTCTTTTCCTTCCCTTTATTTGAAGTGAAGTATAGATATATATAAAGACGGATATATAGATAAAAACAATAAAAACAATCACGAATTGCTTACTGAATTTCAAATATCATATAAAAAAGATAATTCAAAGAGAGAAAATAAAAAAAATCATTATGTTTAGGAAAAGAATAAGAATTATAACATTAGATAAAACAGATCCCCAACAACATAAGCTAATTGTTAAAACTATTGAAAACCCTGGAGAATTAGATTGATTCTATTAACATTTGTACACAATAAAAGAAGAAAATTGTTTGCTATAATTGATTAAGTTTGAAATGCCATATTAAAACCTTTATATACTTTTCTACATAAGTTAATTTCTATGTTCAGAAATAGTTAACTTGACCAGATTTATTCCCATACCAATTCAGAACTAGATTGTCTTACATCCAACACACGACAAGTTGACCTGAGATTTTTACAAAATGCAAAAATATCGTTAATTTTTCCTTTCGATCTGGAAAACACATCCGAACTCAGTCGACCATTCCACATAAAAAAAAAAAATAAAAAAGAATAAGAAATAAAAAAAAACAGGTCAAACTAATCAAGTCTTTTCTCAGAAGTTTTTCCTTCATCAAATCCCAAGTGGCTGATATATCTTCGGATTGACTCAACACATCCTTTTCTCCTGATAATTGTCGATTCTGAAGGCAACGTTTGTTAAGCAAATCTTGAGTCTTGTAAACACATCAAGGCATATTTGACAGATTCTAGATATATATATATATATATATATATATATATATATATATATATATATATATATATATATATATATATATATATATATATATATATATACCAATCATGATACGAAAGAGATTGCAAAAAAAAAAGATATGATTCCTCTACCAAATAAAGCTTTCATCCAACCTTTCCTCAAATTTTTAAGGCGTTTTTGCTCCTTCTGGTTTTACCTCCTTGAACACCTACCTATTCCAAACACCAAATCCAGAAACAGTCTATTCCTAGTTCTCTGTCATAACAGACGAACGATAAATCTTCACTTAAAGACGTAATCAGAAAAAAGGAGTCTAATATTTCATATATATATATAAAAATATTATATTGGAATACATTTTCTATTCATGTTTCATTTCTGCCTTTCATCATTAGAAACATTTGTATAATATATGAATTTATAGTCGAATTTCATTGTCATTGACGAAAATTCTGGTTTGTTTATGAGATCTAAAAGCTTTGAAAATTTTATTTCCCATCAAGAAATTGTTTGATAATGGTTGGAGAGAGAGAGAGAGAGAGAGAGAGAGAGAGAGAGAGAGAGAGAGAGAGAGAGAGAGAGAGAGAGAGAGAGAGAGAGAGAGAGAGTTCATTAGGAATGAGCATCTGATAACATGTTTGAACTAAAAATAAAAATTTTTTTTCCTTTTTAAGAATATAAATAAACTCAGAATCAAAAGCTATACGGAAGCAAAAGTTAGAAAATCCTGAAGTTTTTTTTTTTTTGGTGTTTCATGTTATGTTGTGGTAATGGATTTTGTGATTGACATCCCGAAATCAATATAATTTATTTGCATCAACAAAATGCTTCCGTGTTTTGACAATTTTTCATTTAATGTTGAGGTGATTGCAATACCATCTAGTGAGGAGGTTTTGAGGTATTTATGTCTAATATTTCCATATTTCAGAAATTACTCGAAACATACAATATATCGTTCGCTGTTATAAAATAAGTTTCTTAATTTATTTCATTTGTTTTTTTAATAAAACAATGCAAAATAAAATTGTTTACCGAATGTTTTAATTAACAAAAAGAAAATTAAAAACTCAACGAAAATTCTAACTATGCATATTTGTTGACAAACATTTTATGAAGGGAGTCTTGATGGTATCAATAGAGAACCCACTTGATCCCCTGATAGTTATTCGTCGTAAACAAACATTTAAGGGGAAATAGACGCTGAGAGAGAAGGAGTCTTTGCTCTGAATAGATGTACCTTAAAAGGACCCTCACTAAAAGTCATGGATCCTTTCTTATTCCTTGTGGTGGAAATTGTCCTGTTTCGATATACCAATCGAGATGAGAGATGCCATTTCGACGTCCCATTATCCAAATCGAGATATTTTTTGTTAGTGATTAATCACAACAGCATCCATCAAATCATCTGAAGATTTGTTCTATAAAATAATTCTAATGATAACTTTTTTTAATTCATATGCATATTAACGGAGCCTTTTCATTCAAGATTCCACTTGTACAAGTTTCTAAGATTTCATTTACTCTGTTTAGAGAATGAAAGTATATATATATATATATATATATATATATATATATATATATATATATATATATATATATATATATATATATATATATATATATATATATACATATATATATATACATATATATATATATATATATATATATATATATATATATATATATATATATATATATATATATATATATATATATATATATATATATATATATATATATGAACAGTATATATACATACATTCCAATTTCATCTTAGGAATCTTAAAATACATATTAGATACTACTCATAACTTAGGGATATATGCATCTATTTCTGGCAATCATCAGTCCAGCGGCCATCTTGAATGTGGAAATAAAAGCTACGAAGGATTTAGTAATTCGTCTTCATTACAATATATTTTTCCTCTCCTCGTCAGTGGGAAAAATAAAATTAGAAGAAACTTACCATCAGAGAATCTCCAGGACTAGATGTTGTGTCTTCGTTACCCTTGACATTAAAAGAAAGAGGATATTCGAGTCTCTTTTGTTTCATCATTCTCCATTAGCTACATTCTTACCTTAAAGCAGCTGAAATACACAACAATCTGCAGAGAAGAAAAATAAAAAGATCCTTCAAAATTTTTCATAGACGTCATCAATATCAAGTTTTTAGTCTCTATAGAAAGATAATGGATGTCTCTGTCAAATTCCCTCCAGGGCAACCTAATGCAAACCTCCTTGGCATGCAATACGAAGGTCGTGAGTTCGAGACCCTAGCACAATCTGATACTTTTCACTTGTGTCCGCAAGTCTTTATCGTCATGAGTCATCATCAACTTTTGCCTGGTCCTCCCTGGTCAAGCTTAAGTGGAGAGCAAAATTGCTTAATATAATAATCAATCGGTTATGGCTCAGTACAAATATCCTTCAGATACAATATGGGATTCGTGAGTTCAAGACGCTTTGACATCTGATAGCTCCCACTTGTGTCTGCATGGCTTTATCGTCCTAAGTCATCAGCAGCCATTGCCTTATCCACCCTGGTCAATCTTAGGTTGAGACCAGATTTGGTTACTGATCAGAGGGTTGTTAGAGGGGTCTGTTGGTGTTCATGGCTGTATATCTACGTTACATAAAATAGACCAATTTTGTTTTTGTTATATTAGACGACTGTAGTGTGTTGTAACCAATAAAGAGTACGTTTTGCTGCTTTGTTATAAATCCCTTGATTTTATAATAGTTATATATATATATATATATATATATATATATATATATATATATATATATATATATATATATATATATATATATATATAAACTCATAGTGATGATTTCATATCCACGCTAATATATTTTTGAAAATTAAAATCTTTATTATGATTTTTATACCTAAGGTGATATTTTCGTATTTTTAACATCTTAAACCTAATTTGATTATCTAAACCGACATTATCGTTTTGGGTGGGAGTAGGTTAGGTAGGGTGGTTAAAGGTGGCAAAGCAGAGATCTATTAAAATTCCAAAGTTCCAAAGACTTCAGTTTACTTAAGAAAAAAAATGAATATTAGATTTGAAAATTTTGTTGGTGGTCGGAGACTGACACTAATTTCCCTGAGAAAATGTCTCATATATTTACATATTCTCAATCGATATTTAAAGGTCTTTTGCTCGGTTATCTTAGCACAGTTTAAAATAAAGGTTTTCACAAGTTTTATGGTACTTATTACTCTAATATTGCAACAACAACAACCACTACTACTACTACTACTACTACTACTACTACTACTACTACTACTACTACTACTACTACTACTATTATTGTCGTTCTATTACTTTCAGTTACATCACACACAACTTCTCTTATAATCAGAGGTTTTACAATAGCAAAGGCAAAGTTCTGTTACCTATTTATACGGTTTATTATTAAACCAATCTTATGAAATGACCTGCACAGTCATTAGTAACAATTTCCTAAATTTCCCCAAGTGAATAGAGCTTTTGGGGTCCAATTCTATGTTTATGGTATATTAAGCCTCCGCCACTTTAAACCTTTTCCCATAATGCAACAAATATCTCCAAAAGTCTCATTTTTATTATCCTCAAATGTTCAAAGACCAATAATTCACTGAAGGTAATAATTTCTTCTTTTGAGTTTCGAGTGATGGCTGGACGAATAGTTTTCGAAATATTCACTTAACTCCAATGAACTAAATGAATAAGATAAAATAACATACATTCTCTTTTACTTGATCTATGAATAATCTTTTTCATATTTATATTTATCGCTAATAATAATAATCTCTTCATATAGAACTAATCTCATTAAATGATATTTCCTTTTCATCTCTGAATTTAATCCCCCCCAAATCAAAGCACAAAATGCAATGAAATTGTCTGTCTCTCTCCCACCAAATAAACATCAATAACCTATCTCTAATACAAGATTCAATACTGTTTTAGCATTTTGAATATTGAAAAGCAAATGGATGTCAGGACAAATGATGCAAAATGTTGATATGTTATCATATTACCAAATGGGATCTTCGTTTACATAACACATTACATTTGGGAGATTTTGTACTTTTGTTCTGAGACCAAGATTTCTCAATCGACTCTTCTGTGATTTAAGATTTATTCTTTTTTTTTTTTTTTTTTTTTTTTTTTTTTTTTGTGGATTTTGGATGATTTTCTTTATCATCGTTTATATGAATTTAAATAATTTATTTTTCTTTAAAGTTAGCTAGGAGAATATTAGAAATATTGTTTCATGAATTTAGGACGATATGTGATATGTATTGAACTTATAGCAATAAATATAGATATGTACAGTATATTTACTTATGGATATACGTATGTATGTATGTATGTATGTATGTATGTATGTATGTATGTATGTATGTATGAATTCATCTTTATACTAAAATAGAATATATAATTTCACATTATTTTCTATTATCATTATTGTTGATGTAATCCAGATATTGTTGATTTTCGTATGAAACATTAGATATTAAAAACTTTATATTACAATAATTCTTGGTTGATATCGTTTTGAAATGAACAGTCTCCTAAAATAGAAAAATATATTAAAGGCCTCTAGAAAATCATAGACAATCCATAACAATTTGATTACTGGAAAATTATCTGAGAAAATATAAATTAAAAGAATCTCCTCTATATTACACAAAGGAAAGAAAAAATAAACTATTCTTCATCTTTAGAAATAGAAGTTAAATGTCTTGCCACCGTTAAGAAAAGTCGAAAATGTTTATTAAAGTATTCTCCAAACGTTTTGCTCACAGAAGAGGGAAGCTTCACTTGGATGTCCTAAAAAAATCCAGTCTTTAATGATCAAAGACTTCCCTTCTGGGAAAGGGATATTGACCCCAGGTATCTAAGAGAAGACCAAAAGAAAAAAGGAAGATTTTTATTCAATTCTTTAGCTTTTGATTGGAAGGGGAAATGTTAGACTAGAAAGTCTCTCTCTCTCTCTCTCTCTCTCTCTCTCTCTCTCTCTCTCTCTCTCTCTCTCTCTCTCTCTCTCGTTTCCTTGAAATTGTATCATCATATTAAGTGTGAATGAATTAAAATCATTTATTTGCTTCACAGTAATAGTCTTTCAGTCACCTAAAGATAGATTATTTAATTCGCCAGATTTTAATTTCCTTTATCCCCAGAAAGTAATTATCTTTAATAAACTATTGCCTTCCACATTACAAACTTTTTATCTTCTGAAAAATGAACTGTTAATTTTCCTCGAATTAAAATCTGTCTAATCCAGTAGAGTAAAAAATCATTGGGAATAAAAAACATAAACTTTGCTTCTCTCTTTTCTTTATTTTTGAAATCTAAAAATCTCCAATCCTCAAAAACTACAAATTCTTTCCACTATTTATCTTTTAAAACTCCTTTTATCCTCCAAAACAGAAACTGTAGAGCCTGTCTTCCTCCAACCACAGGAGGAGTCCAATTCCTCAAGTAAGAGAAAGAAGTTTCGAGTTTTTTTCTGTTTTTGATATAGTTTAGTAATCTTATAATTACGAAGCAAAAATGTATGGTAAAAGGCTTTGGTACAGTGTAGAAATAATGTACCTGATATTCTGTAATAATTTTCTATGTAAATAATCAATTTAATTTCTTCATAATTTTGAAAATAATTAAATCTGAAGAATATTTATCAGAAGAATATTTATCAACGTTTTGTCAACAAATAAATCCTCAAGCTTTTGTGTCTACAATATTTATCAAGAATTACTCTTAATTAGTAATACCTGTTCAGTGAATAGAATTCCTTCGTTTCTTGAAAAGGATAAAAGTAATTTTGAAAGTGAATTGATGATAACAGACGTTTCTATAAAATTCACAAAAATATTCCGGTCCACTTTTCATTTCACCGAAAAGGTCTCACGTCAGAATCAATCTGTTGCACAAATAAATATTAATTGACAATTTCTTTCATAGTTTTATCATTGTAAAAATATTATATAACTTTGCAATAGTTGTCGCCTGCATTTTTTCATTGTTATGTATCTCGATCTTAGGTGGACAGGACTTGTTCTATTTGTGTCATGAGATTTTGAAATTTGCTGATTTTATTCTAAAGAATTCATGTTGTTCATAGTATACAAAGCTTAATTTATTCATGCACTGAATTAGTATTCCTAATACTTGCGTACACACCTATGAATTCATACATACATTTGCAATAGGAACACGCCTGAAATAGCTAATCTTTCCTTATGTATAGAATAAAATCAATGTCTATGTACGTCATTACTAATGTAATACACTTGAATATATCCATACCTTAAATAATCAAGGTGTTATAAAAGAATGTCCACGAGTCCAATGGGCCAAGTCAGAAAAAAAGGAGTTTCGATCATGAAGGAATTTAATCCCTTTGGGGTCGAACCCAGATTCATTTAACCCAAACTTTGATCTTTATTGTGCAATATTTTCGCAAATTGAATAAATACTATTATGCATTGAAGAGTTTCGAAAGTGATTTTATATCTCAAACATTCATACTTAGACGAATGAATTTGCATTTCAAAGCTTCTGATGAGTTTGGTTTCTGTATCTGAAGTGGATGTCTATGGATAATTCTCTTTTCTACAAGATGAATCTTTGTATTGTTTCCCTGGTATAACCTTCGGTATGTTTTCTTCCTAGCCACTTCTTAATACTGACCTTCATAGAAACGATCACAGAAAAGTTCTCTAACATTCTAAGAACATTCTATTCTCTGAATAATTTGAAATAATATCATAACATTTTGAAATTCTATTTATACATTTCAGTAATTAATTCATTTCGAATTTTCCTACGTTGAAAATTCTTATGAATTTTAGGCAGTTGTATATATCTTTACATGTATGTGTATTTTATATATATATATGTATATATATATATATATATATATATATATATATATATATATATATATATATATATATGTATGTATATATGAAGTATATATATATATAAAGTATACATATATACATACATATATATATATATATATATATATATATATATATATATATATATATATATATATATATATATATATATATATATATATATATATATATGATAAATTTTTGCACATTCAGACGTGTTTTCCATATTTCAAATAAGCCATTTGTATTAACACATTAAAGTCTGGATTCTCTTAACGACCTCGGGATCAAAGCCCCAGGCGGAATCACTCAAAGACTATAGTATCAGACCGGCCGGGATTTGAACCCTGGTCCAGGATACCTGTATGCCAGTGACCATGCCACTCAGCCACGAGTGGCATGGTCACTGGCATACAGGTATCCTGGACCAGGGTTCAAATCCCGGCCGGTCTGATACTATAGTCTTTGTTGTGATTCCGCCTGGGGCTTTGATCCAGAATTTAATGTATTAATACAAATGGCTTATTAGACATATATATATATATATATATATATATATATATATATATATATATATATATATATATATATATATATATATATATATATATATATATATATATATATATATATATATACATAAGACAATTATGAAATGAAGGACATTTCAAAGAAAAAATTGATAGTCTTCAACAAAACAAATAAATATATCGTCCAAATTCCTCTAGAGAATTTTTTTATCCTTTCCTTCCTGTAGTTTTAGTTCCTTGAACACCGCCATATTCCAACCACCAAATCGTGAAACCGTTTATTCCTGGTTCTCTGTCACAACACACGGGCAATAAATATTCACTTGAAGACGTGACCAGAAATAGGAATCTCATATTTCATATATAGAAAAACATTTTGTTTGAAAATCTTTTTTATTTGTTTTTCTACTTTTGAGCATAGGAAACATTTTTATTATGAATGAATTTGTAGTCGAATTCCATTGTCATTGACGAATATTATGTTTCGTTTAAGAGTACTATAAGCTTTGAAAATCGTTCGATGACAGTTGACAAAGAGAGAGAGAGAGAGAGAGAGAGAGAGAGAGAGAGAGAGAGAGAGAGAGAGAGAGAGAGAGAGAGAGAGAGAGAGAAGTTCTATAGGAAAATGTATCTGATAACATGTTTGAACTAAAATTAAGAAAATTAATTTCCTTTCAAAATATACAAATAAAGTTTAAAAACGAAAGTAATACGGAATAAAAAGTTATAAAACCCTTATTGTGTTTTGGTTTTTTGGGTTATGTTGTGTTAATGGATTTTGTGATTGACGTCCAGAATTCAATACCATTTATTTAAATCAACAAAATGCTTCGGTGTTTTGACTTTTTTTTCCCACTCAGTTGTGAGCTAATTGCAATGCCATCTAGTGAGGAGATTTTGAACTATGTTTATATTTTCCATAAATCAGGAATTATTTGAAAATTACAATGTATCATTCGCTGTTATAAATTAAGTTTGTTAATTAGTTCTGTTTTTTTTTTTTTTTTTGATAAAACAACACAAAATCAAAGTAATTACCGAAAGTTTCATTAATGAGAAGATAATTAGAACTCTACGAAAATTCTAACTATACATAGGCCTATTTGTTGACAAACCTTTTATGAAGGGAGGCTTGATGGTGTCAATAGAGAACCCACTTGATCCCCTGATAGTTATTTGTCATAAACAAACATTTAAGGGGATATAGACCCTGAGAGAGAAGTAGTCTTTGCTCTGAATAGATGTACCTTAAAAGGACCTTCACTAAAAATCGTGGTATTTACCTAAATGGATCCTTCCCTATTATTTTTGGGAGAAATTGTCCTATTTGGATATAGCAAACGAGATGAAAGAGGCCATTTCGACGTCCCATTATCCAAATTGAGATATTTGATTGCAATGATTAATCACAAAAGTATCCATCAAATCATCTGAAGAGTTGGTCTATGAAATAATTGAAGTATACCTATAGTTTTTAATTCATATGCATATCAAAGGTGATTCTTCATTAAAGATTCTACTTGTAAAAATCTTTAATTTAAAAATGAATATATATACATTCAAATTTCATCTTAGGAACCTTACAATACACATAAGAAACTAATCAAAACTTAGTGATAGATGTACATACATACATACATACATACATACATACATACATACATACATATATATATATATATATATATATATATATATATATATATATATATATATATATATATATATATAAATATATATATATATACATATATATATACACACGCACATATATATATATATATATATATATATATATATATATATATATATATATATATATATATATATATATATATATATATATATATATATATATATATATATATATATATATATATTCAAATTTCACCTCAGGAATTCTAAAATACATTTCAGATACTATTCATAACTTAGGGATATATGCATCCATCTTTGGCAATCACCAATCCAGCTGCACTCCTGAAAGTTGAAACAAAAGCTACGAAGGATTTAGTAATTCGTCTTAATTTCCGTCACATTTTTCATTTCTTGATCAAAGGAAGAAAAGACATTTGAAAAAAACATACCATAGGAGAATATCAAGGATTTGAAGTTGTGTCTTCGTAACTCTTGACATTAAAAGAAAATTATATTCGAATCTCTTCTGTTTTATTATTTTCCATTTGCTATATATTTACCTTGAAGCAACGGCAATAATCAAGGATAAATAGAGAAACAAAAGCAAAAATTCACTACACATTTTCATACATGTCATCAATATTACATTGTTAGTCTCTGCTGACAAGCAAGGAATGTTTCTCTCCTACAATCACTCTGTAGTATCCTATGACAAACTTCCTTCATTTGCGACACGAAGGCTGTGAGTCCAAAATACTGGCGCAGTTTGAAAATAAACAGATGTCTCTCCCATTATTATCATTATTATTATTATTATTATTATTATTATTATTATTATTATTATTATTATTACATGCTAAGTTACAACCCTAGCTGGAAAAGCAGGATGCTATAAAACCAGGGGCAACAACAGGGAAAATAGCCCAGTGAGGAAAGGAAACAAGGAAAAATTAAATATTTTAAGATCAGTAACATTAAAATAAATATATCCTATATAAACTATAAAAAACTATAACAAAACAAGAATAAGATAAATTAGATAGAATAGGGTGCCCGAGTGTACCCTCAAGCAAGAGAACTGTAACCCAAGACAGTGGAAGACTATGGTACAGAGGCCAAGGCACTACCCAAGACTAGAGAACAATGGTTTGTTTTTGGAGTGTCCTTATCCTAGAAGAGCTGCTTACCATTGCTAAAGAGTCTCCTCTACCGTTGCCAAGAGGAAAGTAGCCACTGAACAATTACAGAATTGTTTGGTAATTTTAGTGTTGCCAGGTTTATGAGGACATATGAGAATATGTAAAGAATAGGCCGGACTATTCGGTGTATGTGTAGGCAAAGGGAAAGTGAAGTGTAACCAACGAGAAGGATCCTATGAACTACTATCTGGCCAGTCAAAGGACCACATAACTCTCTAGCAGCAGCATCTCAACGGGTGGCTTGTGCCCTTGTCAACCCACTACCTACATTTACTCGGTTGTAGCCTAGCACAAACACCCTTGACATACAGTACGAGGGTCGTGAGTTCAAGACCCTTGCAGAGTCTGATAGTTTCTACTTACATCTGCAATGGTTTATTGCACAAAACCATCCCCAGCTACGGCCTGGTCCTCCCTGGTCAAGCTCAAGTGGAAGCAAAATTGGTTACCGTCAAATTTACTCGTTTGTAGTGTAATACACACATCCTTGACATACAATATGGGGGTTTCAATCTCTCCGGCAGTCTGATAGTTTCTACTTGTGTACGCCAGGCTTTAACGTCCAAAGTCATCAGCAGTTATTGCCTGGTCTTCCATGGTCAAGCTTACAGAGGTTGAGAGCAGATTTGTTTACTGATCACCAGGTTGTGTGCTTAGTCTGTTGTTGTTCATATCTGCGTTACTTAAAATACACCAATTATGTTTTTCTTCCTTTTATGGTTATATAAGACGACTGTACTAAGACATTAATAGAGAGCAGGTAGAAAGTTCTGCAGCTTCGTCACAGATCCCCCAAGGAAGCGCCAAACCAAAAGTAGAAAAACATTCGGTAAATACAAAAGTTATTTAATGTTTTGACTCGAAACATTCGTGAATTATGTTAAATATAAATAAAAATATTGTGTCGGGGTGATATGATAAAATAATAACGCAGTGACGTAATCTAAATGAAACAATAAAAATAAAAACAGCTCTAAAATAATGCTACTGGTGCTATTATTTGATTATATTATCTTTTTTTTTCAAATTAGAACAAATGAAAAAAAAAAAAAAAAATTGGGGTGGTTAAGGGGAGCAAAGCTTTGAGCTATTAAACTCCAAAGTTCCTAAGACTTCAGGATATTTAAGGAGAAAAAATCGGTATGGAATTTGAGAAGTTTGTCGGTGGTAGGACCCTAGGACCCTGACAATAAGTTTCCCTGAAGAAATGATACATAATCTGAATCGATATTTAATGGTCTTTTGCTCGTTTATCTTAACCTTTTTCTTTAAATTAGGTCTACTACATGTTTACGATTGCTTATTTGTTTTCCTTATTTTACATCAATATTGCTACTACTACTACTACTACTACTACTACTACTACTACTACTACTACTACTACTACTACTACTACTATTAATAATAATAATAATAATAATAATAATAATAATACCTCTATTTCTTTCAAGTTACATCATACATAACTTCTCATATAATCAGAGGTTTGGATATACATAAAGGGAAGTTCTGATACCTCTTTAGACAGTCTATTATTAAAGCAATCAGAGGAAACGACCGACAGAGTCATTAGTATCGATTTCCTAAATCTCTCAACTCGTACCTTTGATGAATAAAGCTCTTGGGTCCAAATCTATGTTTATATGTTTATGGTAATTTAAGCCTCTGCCACTTTAAATTTTTTCCATAATGCAACAAATATCCACAGAAGTCTAAGTTTTATTATCCTCAAATGTTCAATGACAGATAATTAACTGAAATTAATCATTTCCTTTTTTGAGCTTCGAGTGATGGCTATACAAATAGTTTTCGAAATATCCCCTTAACTTTAATAAATTCTATGAATGAAATAAAGTAACATACAATCTCTTTTAGATAATCTGTAAAGGATTTCTTTCTTTTCTTATGTTCAACTTAACCCTAAATGTAATAAACACTTCATAGAGAACTAAACTCTTTTCACCAAGAATTAATAAGAATAATTTAATTTAGATAATTATTCCTTTTCATGTCTGAATTTAATCTCCCCCAAAATCAGAGCACGAAATATAATAATATTGTCTGTCTCTCTCCCACCAAATAAACATCAATAACCTATCTCTAATACAAGATTCAATACTGTTTTAGCATTTTGAATATTGAAAAGCAAATGGATGTCAGGACAAATGATGGAAAATGTTGAAATTTTATCATATTATCAGAGGGGATCTTCGTTTACATAACACATTACATTTGGGAGATTTTGTACTTTTGTTCTGAGACCAAGATTTCTCAATCGACTCTTCTGTGGTTCAGGAAAAAATTCTGAATTTTTATTTTGTATGATTTTCTTTACCATTATTTATATGAATTAATATAACTTTTTTTTCTTTAAGGTTGGTTGGGACCATTAAAAATACTGTTTCGTGAATTTTAGGTAGTAGGTTGACCAGGGCACCAGCCACCCGTTGAGATAATACTGCTTGAGAGTTATGGGGTCCTTTGACTGGCCAGACAGTACTAATTTGTATCCATCTCTCTGGTTATGGTTTACTTTCCCTTTGCCTATACATACACCGGATAGTCTGGCCTATTCATTACAGATTCTCCTCTGTCCTCATTGACCTGACAACACTAAGATTACCAAACAATTCTTCTTCTCTCAAGGGGTTAACTACTACACTGTAACGGTTCAATGGCTACTTTCCTCTTGGTAACGATAGAAGAGACTCTGTAGCTATATTAAACACCTCTTCTGGGAGAAGGACACTCCAAAATCAATCCATTTTTCGCTAGTCTTGGGTAGTTCCATAACCTCTGTTGGAGTTCTTTTGATTGAGTGTACACTCAGGGACACTATTCTATATTATTTCTCTTCCTCTTCTTTCGTTAAAGTTTTGATAGTTGCTAAAGGAAATATCTATTTTAATGTTGTTATTGTTATTGAAATATTTCATTTTAATAATGATTATGATAATGATAATAATAATGATAATAATAATAATAATAATAATAATAATAATAATAATAATATTATTATTATTATTATTATTATTATTATTATTATTATTATCATTGATAATATTATTATTATTATCATTATTATCATTACTATTATTATTGATATTATTATTATTATTATTATTATTATTATTATTATTATTATTATTATTATTATCGTAGTAGTAGTAGTAGTAGTAGTAGTAGTAGTAGTAGTAGTAGTAGCCTATTAGTATTCTATTAATCATACCTTAACTAATTTGCATAGTTATTTATTAAATTTTTAAAGTAATGTAATACCAAATAACAGAAATCATGTAAGTTTAAGATATAGCAATATATCATTATATTTTTAAAATATGTAATTTGTATAATTAATTCAAGTCTTTAGCCTGATCATAATAAACTTTTATATCTCAATGGGATCCATCAAACTCATTTATTTAATAATGGTCAGCAAGTTAAGTCAATTAAGTTGATATGCATTATGATAATGAGTCGTTAATTGGTAGAGAATCGTTTCCTATAAACCATTTTATGATTGATGGGATTCATTAGTTGTTTATATTCAAATATTTCATTATATGGCCAGAATATGCACTAGAATTACTACTAAAAAATTCAGTATTTTTTGTCTAATCTGATCGGTAAGAATTGATTGGAAGGATTAATTATAGATATTATTCATCCGTGACCTATATGGAATATTGAAAAGGGATTTTTTTTTTTCATTTAATTTTCCTTTTGAGTTTTTCATCATCCCTGACCTGAAATAACATCATTCTTTCAGATTTCAAGGTAACCAAAGATTTCCATGAATCCAAGAAAAGGGATATATACACTTTACTAAGAAATGGAGATGAGATGGAGATGGTTTGGGCATGCTCTTCGCAGCCCCCAGCTTTCAACTGGGCTCCACAAGGCACTAGGAGAGTTGGAAAACCCTGGCCTACAGGGCTGAGGACTATGAAGCGTGAATCAGGAAATGATGAATGAAGAAGTATTGATTTAAAAGCTCAAGATAGAGACGACTGGCAAAATCTAACTGAGGTCCTTTGCCTCAATAGGCGTAGGAGATGATGCTGATGATGACAAAGAAATGTTATTGTATTAAAATGTTTATGAACTTTTTTTAATTTAAAACATCGATGAATTGTCTATCACAAAAGAAATTGAAGTAAGGCTTATAATTGGTTATATTTCTTTTCAAAACTGTTTCATATAACCTTAACAGAAAATTGAAGATACATAGATTATACAGATATGGATCC
>NC_090749.1:79721937-79729437 GCF_036898095.1 Palaemon carinicauda | reverse complement strand
ATCTGGGAAGATATTGTAAGAAAAACTTTCTTCAAATGTGATTATTGTCATGTTCTCTGGCCATTATATTCTCTCGCGGTTAATGCCCTTTTATTGTTCATGTTAAATCGATTAATATGGATATAAGACTTAATATTATCATTTGAATTTCATCCAAATGGAATCCTCATATATTGGAATCGTGTGAGAGAAGAGTTTTTGAATCTCTGGAATGGGCAGAGTTTTTGAAGCTCCAATGAACTTTGAAGCCTATTGAAGGGATATTGGATCGGGCAGCGGTGCCTATGGAATACGCTGTTATGGAATTACTCTGAAACTGTTGTTTGGATTTATATTTTTCGTTTTGTATTTTAGTGTAAAAGAACACATACACAAACACGCAAAAGACACATATCACTTAATGTTAGTGGTGGTATTTTAAATCTATCTACATTTAAGATAGATGATCTTACTTTGTAAAGACATTGATGTATCAACTACTTCAGTTTTCAAGTCATTCCAACTGTCATTAAAAAGGGCCCATAAAGACAAAGGAAAAAGTATTGGAAATTCCCAGCAATGAAATATTTTCTGACATTTTTGTTCGTTGGTTGGTGCAAGCATATTTATTCGTGAGGAGAGAGAGAGAGAGAGAGAGAGAGAGAGAGAGAGAGAGAGAGAGAGAGAGAGAGATCTAAAAACTCCATTATGCTTAGTTCATTATCAAACTTCACCTGTCCTAAAAAATACGACACAAGAGTAAAAAAAAAAAAAAGAAAAAAAAGCCTGAGAGAAAAATCTGTCTTACCAGTTAGGAAGGACACACAGTCCATAACATTCATAACTGTTTAACTTATTCTGATATATGTATCTAATCCAGTTTCAATGAGTATATTATAACTTGAAAGTTTTTTTTTTTTTTTTTTATTTGATATTGTCATATGGGTATTTCCAATCATATTTTTTTTTTTTTTTTTTTTTTTGACGAATCAATTTGACTTTCACTACTCTTTACTTTTTACAGTGAAAAGATGTAAATTATGTTATTTTGAGATTTCTATCTTTCATGTTTTTCTTTTTTTAGGTTAATTACTCTATCACTAATTATTCAAAGCTTCTCCTTTATTTTAAAATATTCTTTATATGTTTAAAACTATTATTATTATTATTATTATTATTATTATTATTATTATTATTATTATTATTATTATTAATAATAATATTATTATTATTATTATTATTATTATTGTCGCATATGTTGTAAGCCTGTAATATAATCTTCCAAGTTTACAAATAGATAAATAACAAAGGGAATATGTAAATATGGCACATAAATGTTGTTTCCCTTCCTGCTATTCTCAAGTAAGTAAGTATTGTCCTCTAACATATAGAATTGATTCAACCATTAATAAACATAATCCTTATTTTACTCTTATTATTATTATTATTATTATTATTATTATTATTATTATTATTATTATTATTATTATTATTATTATTATTATATAATCCAAGTTACAGGCTTAAACAGCGCAATAATCCTGCCCCCCCTCTCTCTCTCTCTCTCTCTCTCTCTCTCTCTCTCTCTCTCTCTCTCTCTCTCTCTCGCCTGATATTCGTAAAGAAAGAATAGTCTTTTTATGTGTATTTTTTTCAAATATTTCATATTGTATTGAACTATGAAGGTATGATAAGGAGAATTTATGATTGATTCTTTGTAGTAACTTTTCATGAATTATTAACTAACAATAATCTAACGTACAATATGCAGAATGTAGTACAAATAACTAGGCATACTTATAGTAGGATTAATATCTATGATATGTGTGTTCATGATTAGCTAGCAATGTCTTTCATATTGACATAAAAATAGAATTTGGTTAAACTTGGGTGTTTAGTCTCTGATGGCACCACATATTCCTTGTAACAGCCATGTGAATGATTATGTCCATTTGCAAAAGAAGGATAGATAGATACTCTTAAAAAATATGTACGGAAAGCATAAATTATATTCAGTTCCAATTAAGCAGACTATCCTCGCTTATTTTAAACCAATTTACGTTATGGAAGATGCTAGATTGAAAGGACTGAAGAGCTCTACACATTATTTATCCCCCTAGCCAATAGATGGCGTGGGCAGTATAGTACCAAATTACTAATTACCCCCTCATCCCCTTATTATGATTTTTATTATAATATTTTTGGTCAAAATTTCTCTATAAATCAGACACAATTGAACTTTCGCTTCATTGTAGTATAAAACACAACTTAATTCTAATTAGGAAATTGAAGAATTCACAATGAATGTCAGATATATTTCGTAAACAAACAATCGTTAGTTCAATTATATTTGGGGGTCAGAGAGAATGCCACATGTATTGAAATCAGGAGACAATCAAGTAATTAAACAGTTATTTGATCCAACCTTAATTACCTTTATATGAATTCAGAAGACAATTAATATGGTACATGGTATAACATATTGCTAGTAAGAGCGACGTAGAAAAAGAAGTTTGCTACATCCCAAAAGGCATAAACCAAGCTCCCTCCCTTAAAACGTAACGAGTTTTATTTAACACCAATAGATGGCATTAGAGGCACCTTGGCCCAACTAATGTAGACAATTCTTTGACGACCACGTGGGTCTAAAAGAAAAAAAGGTAAGGAGGTAGCGGTTAGAAAATTGGTAAATTGCCCAACTATAGTTACCTTATTATAAATGGATAATTTTATCAGAAAATCGTGTGAATTTTCTTATACTCTCGAAAGCAACCTGAGTTTACTTATGAAAGTGTTTCAGATTTTATTTCTTAATCAGAACACTTGGATAATGAGCCATGACCCTGTATATATGACCAAGGTAACAATCATCAACATAGTTGAGGGAGGTGGGACGAGGTTGGGACAGCGCAGCCGAATGGAATTCCCTTGAATGGAAAATATTATTATTCATTAGAGTCAAATAATTTAAGGAGTAATAGTTATAAACCAAAGAGTGTATGGCTATGTTGTACTGTGATGTTCATATCATAAGGGCTGTCAAATCTAATAACGAAAAGAGAAAATTATCATATTTCTGTTTCTTCGCCAACGTCTGCCTGAATGTCCTACGTCACCTAACCTCGAATTTGTGTTTGTTGATAAGGGCGTTCCAGTGTGTGAATTAGTTATAAAATAAACCTTATCACCATTTCCTTAGTGAATATATGCATGTCAGTAAAGCTGTTCCTTGGTGCAATATAGGTTAAAAGGAGCCCTTAAGTACCTATTGTATGCAATAGTGTTTGTTTTATTTTATTCTGAAATGTTTACTCACAGAATGGATGGAAATGCTGAGAAATTATTACTTTTAACAAGACTTTTTAGATAAAGTATGTTCACTAAAGAACTGAAAAGTGGAAAGCAGTTGGTGGGATTGGAAATGTGTAACTACATTTTATGTTGACATAAATTATTATGAAATGGGAATTTTGAGAACCAGATAACCAAGTGAAGATTTAAATTCGCATTATACTGATTTCATTCAAATTATGAGACTAAAATGGTTTAATGCACCTTATTAATTTAATGTCTGATAATGCACACTGGTTCCATTTACTATGACGATCCATCACCTGAATGCATTTAATATTGAAATGCATTTGATGAATGCATTTCCATTTCTAACATTAAAACGAAAGAGGACACTTATGCTTTGAATAAAAGTATACATTCTTTTAATTGAGTCATTGAAGGTAATGTCTTAGATTTAAGAGGGGACTTGAAAGCAATCATTTTTGTAAGTAACTAATAAAGAAAGCAACTAACAGAATATCAACTAATTAACGTAGAAGTAAATTTATCATAAGTATTTCATCCTATATTAAATGTCTCTTCATCCTCATCATCTTTATTATCATCATAATCATCATCATCATCATAAGAGGCTGCAGCAGTTGCTAGTTCACTGCAAGTTTTCCCACTTGCATCTGTTTATAGTCTTTTTATGCCAGTCCACGCACAGAAACTTCCTTAGCTCATCCATCCATCGTCTTCTCATCCTTCCCCTGGTTCTTTGAAAATTTTTTAGGATCCATTCTGTTGTTCTTAATGTCCATCTATTGTCTGTCATTCTTATGATATTTCCTTTTTTTTAATTGTTGTTGGAATATCCTCTATTATAGTTTGCTCGCGTATCTATGTTGCTCTTTTTCGGTCTTGTAGTGTTTTCCCATCTATATTCTTTCAAATGCTCGATGAATTGTAAATAGCTTATGTTGTAAGATTTTAGCAACACTCTAAGTTTCTCATGCATAAGTCGATATTGGTAGGACCATCTGATTAAATATTTTTCTTTTTAGACAAATTAAACTCTTACCTAATAATCCACCCTAATAAATTCAAACTCAAAAAGTAAACACTGATAATAATCGACCAAATGAAGATAAAACATGAAATACTGCTCTGTATTTTTTTTTCCTAAGAAATACTGAAAGACACCCAAAACATATTTTGATTTATATCAGATACCTTGACCGGCGTCAATGACCTCGATGTCAGGATGCCTGAAAACTTTAAATCAATCAATCAGATACCTTGAAAACAAAACAAAAGATTTAGATTTTTACCTGACATGGAAAACAATGAAGAGAACTGCAGTTAGCAGTTAGGTTTCGACTTCTTTTAAGGCTTCTGATGCCATGGTTTCAAGCGACCTTGCCTTTCATTAG
Source organism: Palaemon carinicauda (assembly GCF_036898095.1). Taxonomy (NCBI): domain Eukaryota; kingdom Metazoa; phylum Arthropoda; class Malacostraca; order Decapoda; family Palaemonidae; genus Palaemon; species Palaemon carinicauda. Next base: position 79,724,749 of record NC_090749.1, on the reverse strand, counting down.
ATGGGGCTAGGGTCCGATCCCAAGTATGAGGTAGAAATTTATTTCTATTTGAGCACGATATTGTGTTGATATTTATCCATATTGACTCATCAGGGGTAATTTGAATAAATTACTATGAATTGTGTCACCTGGTGGGCCGGGAAGTCGGGGAAAACTTGCTTGTAAGATACTGATGTCTCGCCAGGTAAATCCTGAACTGCAGTTATCAGTTAGGTTCTGACTTCTTTTATGGCGTCTCGTAGAATGTTTGGAAGCGACCTGGACTTTCAGTAGAAGGGGCTAGGGTTCGATCCCAAGTATTAGGTAGACATTTATTTCAATTTGAGCACGACATTGTGTTGATATATATATATATATATATATATATATATATATATATATATATATATATATATATATATATATATATATATATATATATATATATATATATATATATATATATATATATATATATATATATGTATATATATATATATATATATATATATATATATATATATATATATATATATATATATGTGTGTGTGTGTGTGTGTAATGTATAAATAAATGTTTTGGGCTTGTATGTCTGTCTATGTGTTTTTATATTTTTGTGTGTGTGTATATAGGGTGAATTTTTCTTTCGAATATCCTGAAAAAACATCTATAACAGAAACAGAAAAAAAGTCACTCAAAAAAAAAAGATCTAAAAAATGCTGAAATAAAATCCTCACTGAGAAGGATGATAAAAAAATCTTTCAAAAATCTTCTTTTAGATTTACTTGGATTAAAAATTGTCCCTAATTAGGCTAAAGTGATCGCAAATTTTACTTATTAAGCTGTAGAAGTATCAGATGATAATAGATTTTTTTTATGGCTCATAAATGATGTACAGTTTAAGCAAAGATACTTTTACATGAGTGTAAAATCATATGATTCTCTGCAAATAGATCAAATGACTTATACTTATCATCATCATCAACCGTTGCTAATCCTAGGCAGAAAAAGGCCTCAGATATGTAGATAGATAGATAGATAGATAGATGGATAGATAGGTAGATAGATATTTTATTGACCACAACCATACAATAATTTACAAAAAAACACTCGTATTCAACATTACAATATATGAGTGCAAAAAAAAAAAAATGGAATCTCAAACTGTATCTGCATTGTACTGTTATTATAACACTACAGCTTTAAACTTAGACCATCCCATACACACACATACACACACACTCATATATATATATATATATATATATATATATATATATATATATATATATATATATATATGTATATATATATATATATATATATATATATATATACATATATATAGATATATATAAATATATATATATGTAAATATATATATATATATCATATATATATATATATATATATATATATATATACATATATATGTATATATATATATATATATATATATATATATATATATATATATGTGTGTGTGTGTGTGTGTGTTATGTGTGTGTACAGTATATATATATATATATATATATATATATATATATATATATATATATATATATATATATATATATATATGTGTGTGTATATATATATATATATATATATATATATATATATATATATATATATATATATATATATATATATATATATATATATATATATATATATATATATATATATATATATATATATACACGTAATGGACATTTCAATATACTGAAAGAAGCTTATGTATAATTCTACAAACTACTTCGTAGTTAGTTCTTGTTAATAACAACTCTAAGGCCGTAATTGTAGGTCTATCTAATTGGCAAGGAAACAGTGCAGTTTTTAATGACATGAATTTTCTGTTTGTATTTGTCCACAATAACATAACCTTTCCTGTACAGATAGACGACCCCTACCTCCTCTGGTCCAACGTCCTGTTACAAGAGCCAATGAATGGGGGCACTTAGTCGTATGCTTGAAATACGCTCAATTTCATTCACTTGCTCTCGTTTGGTATAAATGTCCTAATCAACTAGATCTGGGTTAATTGTTTTATAAAACACTATTCGGTTTGAATTACTGTTTTATAATCTAGATTTGTAGTTCAGAATTTGTTTCCTAAATCATCATACATTGTGTTCCTTTCAAGCCACATTTTCTTGAAGAATTTTCTCTTGTTTGATTTGATTAATGCTCGTATCGGGGGAACACTCACCTCTACCAGACACACATTAGTGTTAGTAGTTTTTCTTATACCCAATAACTGCCTAATATACAATTCCTAATGTTTTTTTTTTTCTATTGGTTTGACATAGGCAATTAACCATGACTCGAATGCAAACAATATAGCTGACATCAAAGTCTTTCTACTCTCGTCTGTTTGTGGTTTTTCTGTTTTTCTTAACTCTCATCTTTTTTTTAATTGGTCAATCCATCGTCTTCTCTTTTATCCACGGCTTCGTTTGTAGTTTCTACTAACCCATTAAATTGTTCATTTTTGTTCGCCTATTATCTGTCATCTTCATTATATGTAATGTCAACGTCCATTTATTGTCTTACATGTTGATAAAATACCTTTCTACTTTAGTTTGCTCTCGAATCAATGTTACTCTTTTTTCCTGTCTTTTAACTTTATTCCCATCATTTCTCTTTCCGTAATTTTTTTGATTTGTAACTAGCTTTTGTTTTATGACTTTAGTAAGGCCAAGTTTATGATGTATGAGTTGATACTAGTAGTTCCACCAGATTATCTATTTTTTTCCTTTTTAGTGTAGGTTAAGAGGCATTATACTTTTCATAAACTCATGCTTATCCTTCTTTTAATTTCAGTCGCATA
>NC_090749.1:79694437-79696937 GCF_036898095.1 Palaemon carinicauda | reverse complement strand
CGCTACAAGTGGTAAGACGCACCCTTAAATTAGCGAGGCAGTTTTAGAAAAAAAAAATGAGGATTTTAAAAACCTCTTAGTCATGGACTCTAGCGAGATTTTTGTCTGGCATTGTAACTTTTCTTATTTTGGGTGAATTATGAAATGGTTAAGTTAATATCAATCAGCTATATGTGACGGGCCGAGAGAGGAGTTGTGAAATCAAAGGCAGATTGGAAACGACTGAGCAATATTGTTATAGAACACTCTCCTTTATATACAAAACGGCAAGGCAACAGGACAAGGCATGTTTGAGAGACAGACAAAGTTCAGAGGAAAACCGGAGACATGATCATTCAGGTTCTTTTTAGTGCGAGGGAAGAGCGCAGATACAAGCATAATATATACAATAGGAATTATGTACAATTGTGTGACACACGGTTGGTACATGGCTCCCCCCCTAAAAATGACATACTGTACATGTTAAATAGGGCGCCCTGATCTAGAGAGGCGAACTGTAGGCGGGTCATCTGGCAGAAGATAAGCAGGTTTTAGACGATCAATGGAGACCCAGTCTTCTTTGCCCCGAATGTTTAGGAGGAATGCTTTCGGACTGCGTCGGATCACAAGGAAAGGGCCCGTGTAAGGGGGCGTTAGTGGTGGCTTGCTGGTGTCGTTGCGCAGGAAGACGTGCGTTGCAGAGTGCAAGTCCGTTGGTATGTGATGCTTCGCTGGGGGCTTGTAAGTCTGGCGGCACGGAGTAAATATTCCCACGACGTGACGTATGCGCTGGAGATCGTCGGAGGAGGTTGTAGAAGGCAAAAACTCGGCAGGGACGACCACCGGGTCGCCATACACCATTTCGGCTGCCGAGACGTCGAGGGCGTCTTTAGGAGTGGTCCTTAGTCCAAGGAGGACCCAGGGAAGCTGAGTAAACCAGTTGCAATCCTTGCAGCGGGACATCAAAGCTGCTTTGAGGGTGCGATGAAAACGTTCAACCATTCCATTGGCAGCGGGGTTGTAGGCCGTTGTCTGATGTAGGGTGATGCCCAGGAGATTCGCTAATGACGTCCATAATTGAGAGGTGAAAGTGGTTCCCCTGTCAGAAGTAATATGCTCAGGGATACCGAATCTTGAAATCCATCCAGAGAGTAAGGCAGATGTACATGAGGCGGACGTTGCAGTTTCCATGGGAATGGCTTCAGGCCAACGAGTGGAGCGGTCGATGACGGTAAACAGGTAACGATGTCCTTGTGATGTACACTTGTCGTACCGGACTACAAGGCCGTTTTGTTGCAGGCGGTCGAGCACGATGCGCAGGTGACGGAGGTGTTCCTCTTTCGAGGAGGAGAACACAAGTATGTCGTCCACATAACATACACAGAAAGGGAGGTCCCCAAGATGCCATCCATGAGACGTTGAAACGTTGCCCCAGCATTACGAAGGCCAAAACAGAGGAGTAATTGAAGGTGTATGTGCCAAACGGAGTGGTGATGGCGGTCTTGGGGATGTCTTCTGGGTTCATAGGCACCTGATAATACCCCTTCAGGAGGTCGAGCGTAGAGAAAACCTTTGCTTTGTGCAGGTAGGAGGTTACATCGGCAATGTTTGGGAGGGGGTAGTGATCCGGTTCTGTTTGCATGTTCAGACGCCTGTAATCCCCGCACGGACGGAGGGAGCCGTCTTTCTTCAGAACGATGTGTAAGGGTGACGACCATGGGCTGGAGGCCTTTTTTTCAAAGGCCCATTTTCTCCATTTCGGCGAACGTCTGTTTGGCGGCTGCCAATCGTTCCGGTGCCAGACGTCTGAATTTTGCGAAGACTGGGGGTCCCGTCGTCTTGATATGGTGATAAATACCGTGCTTGGCAGGAACCGTGGGCGTTTGGCGAAGTTCTGGACGGAAAACTTCCGGGTACGACGTGAGGAGGTGGGCGTAGGCATCCGTGGGTGCGCTGATGTGGAGAGCGAGGTTAGAGGGGGCGGGTTGAAGAGGTGTCGACAAGTACGAGTCTGCGTTGACCAATCGTCGGTGGGCGACATCGACCAGAAGGTGGAAATGAGAGAGGAAATCCGCACCGAGGAATGGCATTGTGAAGTCAGCAACGAGAAACTTCCAATTGAATTTACCATTTCCGAACGATAATGTGAGGCTCTCGTAACCGTAGGTGGGTATCGCAGATCCGTTGGCAGCTACCAAGCGGACGTCGGCAGATGTAGACAGACTACGTTGTGCCTTGAAGAGTTTCCTTGGCAAAAGAGAACGACAAGCACCCGTGTCTACCAAAAATCGCACGCCCGTTCCTGCATCCTGTAAAAAGAAAAGATTAGAAACATGGGAGGCCACCGCCACAAGCGATGGCCTACTTACACGTTTTTTGGCCACTGACAATCTTTGGCACATTTCTTCGCGGTTGCCCCGAATCTGAAGTGATAGTAGCAAAACTGCGGTGGATGGGAGGTAGTAAGTGGCTGTAGAAGTCGTTCGTTGGGGCGCGAGCGATTGGTGGGTGGTTGGCGGCT
>NC_090749.1:79684437-79689437 GCF_036898095.1 Palaemon carinicauda | reverse complement strand
AATCAAGGAAAAGAATGTGAAAAATACAGCAACACAGAATGGGGATTGATTGCGGTAGAACTTGAATTTGAAAAACTAGTGAATATTGTAGTTTACAGACCCCCAAATACTAAGGAGTTTGACATAATAATAGGAAAAATAGATGATATATGTAGAAACCATAATGACTGGAATATACTCTTATCCGGAGATTTTAACTTTCCTTTCGTGGATTGGAAAGAACGGATAGAAGAAAGTGGTTGTATGTATACATATAAAAAAGAGAGTAATAGTAGCGCAGAAGATAAGAGGCAATTTGGAAAGCTTCAAGATATGCTATTAGTACATAATATGCAACAAATAAACCACATTCCAACAAGAAAGGAAAATGTCCTAGATTTAGTATTTGTGAATGAGGTGAATTATGTTAAAGAAATAATAGTGTTTAATACGGGAATTTCAGACAACAATGTCATAGAATTAATAGTCCATTCCAAAGCAAGTGATCGCAGAATTAATCAAAGCACAAAACTTTAGGAAGGATACGGAAAATATGATTTTTACAGTAAGAATATAAAATGGTCAGAAATAAATGAAGAACTGAACAAAGGATGGAAAAATTTATTCGAAAGTGATAATATACAGGTAAATACGGACATACTTTACAAAATACTGGAGAAAATTGTTGAAAAATATGTACCGGAAAAAAAAAACAATAAACAAAAAACATGCGTACCAAGAGACAGAAGAATCTTTTTTCAGAAAATTCGAAAATGGAAGAAAAATCTTGCCAAAAAAAAATATGTGGAAAATGATGGAAATAAAGATAGAAAATGCAGAACAAAATATTATACAATCGAAAGAAAAGGAAAAAAGGGACTTAGAAGAAAGGACTCTTCAAAATATAAAAAAAAAACGAAGTACTTTACTCCTATGCAAAAAAGATGAATAAATGGAGATTAGAAATAGGCTCTCTAAGAATTGAAGGACGGCTAACGAAAGAAAAAAAGGAAATATGCAAAATATTAGCAGAAAAATATAAGAGTGAGTTCACGCCAACAATTGTGAATGAAAATAATGAAACAGAAATGAGAGAAGAAAATGTTGAATATCTAACGGATATAGATATTAATGAAGCAGATATTGTTAATTAAGGGTTGGAAATTTCCAAATAGCCTGAGGGTAAAAGGGTTAAGGCTATAAGCGAAATTAAAAATGGATCGGCAGCCGGACCAGATGGAGTCCCAGCGATTTAGTTAAAAAAAAACTGCACACACTATAGCGAAGCCGCTTACATTACTACTAAGACAAAGTGTAGATATGAGCGAGATATATGTTAAACATAAATTAGCTTATATAACCCCTATTTTCAAAAGTGGATCAAGACTAGAGGCAAGCAATTATAGACCTGTTAGTCTAATATCACGTATTATGAAAGTGTATGAGAGGGTAATAAAAAAGAAAATAATGAACCATTTGGTTAAAAATAATTTGTTTAATATAGGTCAACACGGTTTTGTGCCCAGAAAAAGTACACAAACCCAACTGATAGCACACTATGAAAACATATACAAAAATATGATAAATGAAAAAGACACAGATGTGATCTATCTAGATTTTGCAAAAGCCTTTGACAAGGTAGACCATAATATATTAGAGAAAAAAAGAGAAAGCATAACATTGTGGGAAAGATAGGAAAATGGGTAAAAAACTTCCTGCAAAACAGAAAACAGATTGTGGTTGCAAATGATGAGAAATCAGATGAAGCTCAGGTAATATCTGGCGTGCCACAAAGTACGGTATTAGCTGCACTGCTGTTTGTTATGATATCAGACATAGACTGTGATGTTAAAAAACCTGTAGTGAGAAGTTTCGCAGATGACACAAGAATAAGTAGAGAAATTACTTGTGATGAAGATAGGAACTCGCTACAAAGAGATCTAAACAAAATATATGAATGGGCGGAGATAAATAGGATGGTATTTAACTCCGATAAATTCCAATCAATTAATTATGGAAACAGAGAAGGAATGGTATATGCATACAAGGGACCTAATAACGAGACAATCACAAACAAGGAAGCAATTAAAGACCTTGATGTAATGTTAAATAGGAATATGTTATGCAACGACCAAATAGCAACACTGTTGGCTAAATGTAAAGCAAAAATGGGAATGTTATTCAGACACTTTAAAACAAGAAAAGCTGAACACAGGATTATGCTTTACAAAACTTGTGTATGTAGTACACTCGAGTACTGCAATGTGATATGGTACCCACACTACCAAAAGGATATTGCACAAATAGAGTGTACAAAGGTCCTATACTGCTAGAATAGAAGAAGATAAGGACCTTGACTACTGGGAAAAACTGCAATTTTTAAAACTAGAGTCAAGAAAGGAGAAGAGAACGCTACATGATAACACAAGCATGGAAGCAAATAGAAGGAATTACTGAAAACATCATGGAGCTAAAAATATCAGAAAGAGCAAGCCGAGGTAGATTAATAGTGCCCAAATCTATACCAGGAAAACTAAGGAAGGCGCAGCACAGGACATTCATCCACTACGCACCAGCATCGATAATGCAGCGACTATTTAATGTGCTGCCAACTCATCTAAGAAACATATCAGGAGTGAGCGTAGTTGTGTTTAAGAATAAGCTCGATAAATACCTAAGATGCATCCCAGACCATCCAAGAATGGAAGATGCAAAATACACCGGAAGATGCAGTAGCAACTCTCTGGTGGATATACGAGGTGCCTCACACTGAGGGACCTGGGGGAACCCAAACATAAAATAAGGCATTAAGGTAAGGCTCTCTCTCTCTCTCTCTCTCTCTCTCTCTCTCTCTCTCTCTCTCTCTCTCTCTCTCTCTCTCTCTCTCTCTCACAAACAAGTTATATTTCCAGACATAATTCTTAATCCTTTTTTATTAAGTTATTTATGGTTGGTAATTAATATTCATAATAAAATCATCTTAGAATAGGTCAAATTAATTGTTGCTAAAGTTCTAATTCACAATTTCCTAATAAAATTCCTTTTATTTGAATCATAGAATAAAAAAACAAATCAAAATAATAATTCAAGTCTTCGTAACTGAGCAATTTGAAGCAGATATCAAATTTATTGGGTGGGAAAAAGACTGATTTAATAAATAAGTATATGGCAATTCGAGTGGATCGGATGTTGCCTCGGGGAAATTTACTCTCTCACTTAACTAGATTAAAGACTGGTAGGAAATCTATATAGAAATATATACGTTTAACCAAAATAAAAGTAATGCCATCTACACATTCGACTTTGTTAGAAAGAATACTAAAAACTATTATCTGGTGAATTATTATATCTATAAAAAATCCGCGCTTTTTATTAAGTTTTTATTATTTGTATAAGAAGGATGTAATTTAATATTGCTACTGTTCATAAAATATTCGATTTTGATTTTTCATTCTTCTCTTTTATCTTATTTATTTCCTTATTTCCTTTCCTCACTGGGCTATATTTCCCTTTTTGGAGCCCTTTGGCATATAGCATCTTGCTTTTCCATCTAGGGTTATAGCCTAGCTTGTAATAATAATAATAATAATAATAATAATAATAATAATAATAATAATAATAATAATAATAATAATCCTAAAGAGAGTGATATTTATTCAACATTATCAATGAAAAGAAAAATGTATTAATTTCGCTAAGTGAGAAATCAATTTCTCCAGTCAACATCTCCTACCACTCGAGTTGCCAGCTAGTCCCTTATCAGCCATTATTGAGATAAACCTCTGAAACATCGTAAGGCCAAATATTTACACTTGACCATTAGATGGATTATTATGCGGACTTTCCTCTCCTTGAAATGCCTTAAGCCTTTTCATCTGGGGATGATAAACTCCCTCAATATATATATATATATATATATATATATATTATATATATATATATATATATATATATATATATTATATATATATATATATATATATATATATATATATACACATATATATATGTATATATATATATGTTCATATATATATATGAATATATATATGAATATATATATATATATATACATATATATATATATATATATATTATTTATATATATATATATATATATATATACATATATATATATATATATATATATATATATATATATATGTATATATATATATATTTTATATATATATATATATATATATATATATATATATATATATATATATAAATATATATATATATATATATATATATATATATATATATATATATATATATATATATATATATATATATATATATATATATATATATTCGTGTGTGTGGAGGCCTTTGCAAGTAAACAATAAATAATTGAAAAGACCAAAAATATCTTAGATCTCTCTCTCTCTCTCTCTCCCTCTCTCTCTCTCTCTCTCTCTCTCTCTCTCCTCTCTCTCTCTCTCTCTCTCCTCTCTCTCTCCTCTCCCTCTCCTCTCTCTCTCTCTCTCTCTCTCTCTCTCTCTCTCTCTACTTAAATATAGCCTTTTGATGTTTTTGGTGAACAATATAAAAACATTAGAGATTGATTTTCTGTATCAATAACTATAAAAATAAGAAAGATTTATAATAATATCGAAATGATAGAAGCCCCAAAGTGATGAAATACAGGCCAACTCATTGTCATCAAACTCCATTATAAGTACAATGAAAAAATAAACGTACCATTCCGGTCCTCATTACAACCTGGAATATCAAAAACGATGGGATGAACAATTGCTCCATATCTGGTCTACTTGTTGCTGTTTTCAATAAAAACTTCCCTTGTGTGTTTTCAACAGCAGTTCATTTAAGATGTAATAAAACTAGTCATTAGGTAAATTGCTAAGGGATAGATAAGTTGTAACTAGCAATGTAAGCAGTGCAAAATGGTAATTAGCCATTACCTTTTAATGTATATGCTTTGATTCATATGTAACTAGGTTAAGCTGTAGCCATCAATGTCTGTAGATATCTTCCAAAGTTTAAATCAGATTTTT
>NC_090749.1:79664437-79676937 GCF_036898095.1 Palaemon carinicauda | reverse complement strand
CTGACAACTATTCCCCGCCTCTCTCTCTCTCTCTCTCTCTCTCTCTCTCTCTCTCTCTCTCTCTCTCTCTCTCTCTCTCTCTCTCTCTCAAGAACGGTCCCTAAGGAGCCTCGCTTTTTGCAACATAAAAATCCTTCTGTTCCTTGTTTGATTAATGAAGAACATTTTTAGCTGCAGGAATCGACTTAATTTGTTTTCTCTATGATTAAGAATAGTTGATTGTTTTCTAAGGCAATTGTTTAAAAAATGTATATTAAGTATTATTAAGCAAATACTCTTTTATGTATACTGAAGTTAAACAAATATGATACAGAGAATTGAAGGTAACAGTAACATAGAGAAAATTAAGAAGAATCAGTAACATAGTATAAATAATTGTGATTTCAATTAAAAAAAATCTAAACGTCGACATGAAATTCTATTTTCATCTTATTCTTATCACCGAAATTAATCCTTTTCATAATGAAAAGTAAACTTTTGGTTTTCAGCTTTTTATACCACACTGATCAAATTGAGTTTATGTGAAGCATTAAGAAAAAGAAATATTAATTAAAATTTCTTTTCCTGGCAATGACTCATTTCGAAATAATCCTAAAATTACTTTTATTGACCTTTGGATGATGTTTTAAATATTAAGGCTAGGAACTAAGAATGTTATATATATATATATATATATATATATATATATATATATATATATATATATATATATATATATATATATATATATATATATGTAAGTATATACATATATACATATGCATGTATGTATGTATATAAATATATTCATATATATATGTGTATATATATATATATATATATATATATATATATATATATATATATATATATATATATATATATATATATATATATATGTATGTATTTATATGAAAAATGGTTGGGACTGTGGTCATATATATATATATATATATATATATATATATATATATATATATATATACTGTATACATATATATATATATATATATATATATATATATATATATATATATATATATATATATATATATATATATACTGTATACATATATATATATATATATATATATATATATATATATATATATATATATAGATAGATAGATATATATGTATATATATATATATATATATATATATATATATATATATATATATATATATATATATATATATATATATATATATATATATATATATATATATATATATATATATATATATATATATATATATATATATATATATATATAGATGACCACAGTCCCAACTATTTGTAGAAGCATCCTGCTTTCATTATCTTTTTTATCATTGTGCATCCCTAAAACCCCATTTGCTAGTTCCGAGTACCCCTCTTAACTCCCGTGCTTGCCTCCTAGCAGATGCAGCTGTCATGGCCTACCCAGTGGTCGTCTTCCTCCAGGGAGAGTCGTTTGAGTGGGGATCTTCAAGTCTCTACGACGGATCAGTTCTGGCAGCTCTGGGCAAGGTCATTGTGGTCATTATCGTCTCGGCATTCTGGGTAAACAAGGTTCCTCTATAGTCTTAGTGACTAAGTTTGTATATTCTTGGTAAGTAAGTTTGTATATTCTTGTTAAGCAAGTTTGTATATTCTTAGCAAGTAGGGATGTATAATTTTGGTAAGTAAGTTTGTATATTCTCAGGATGTGAGGTTGTATATTCTCTCTAAGTGAGGTCGTATATTCTTAGTAAGTAATGTTGTATATTCTCAGTAAGAAGGTTATGTATTTTTGTAATTAATGTTTGTGACTTGTTAGGTAATGTTGTTGACTTTGTAAGTAAAGTTGTAATTTTTCGTAAGTAAGGTTGCATATTCTTGGTAAGTAAGGTACATGGATATTCTACATAATTTAGGTTTTATATTCTTGGTAAGTAATGATGTATATTCTTAGCAAGTTAGGTTGTTTATTTTGGTTAAGTAACTAATTAGTAGGAAATATATATTTGTTTCCACTGAAATCCTATTATTAAAAAAACTGTTCCTCTAAGAAAATGATACTTCAATCTCAAACATATTGCACATATTTATAAATTAAAAAAAATATTCTTCCTCTACGATATTATTGTATTATACAAACAGGAATTTCATTTATATTATATGGAGCAATAACAAAGGTTTACAAAGAAAAAAAAAAAATTGGGTCTGAGGCAAGAAAGGGGATAGGTGTTTTTTGCTAATTTGGGTGTGCTGAATTCAAATTTATAAATAGTTTTGCTCTATCACCTCTAGTTTTTTGGCTTTTAAATAGTCTCATTTTAGTATAAACAGAGAATATATGTGCACATTTCAAGAGTTGCAGCAGCTTATAATAGATAAAACAGGATAGATAAAATCACTGATTAAATCAATATACTTGGATGACACAATTACACAATTCATAGTACCACAGACAGTCAAAAGTGTGTTTTCTTAGAAGATTTGGTGTATTTTGCCTCCGGGATGTCACGCAAGAGCATCCAGCAGAAGTTTCCTATCATGCCGGGTTCCATTTGTCTTGATAGTTGCTCTCCATCTTCGTAATGTCTTGGTGGAATCTCTTTCCATGCTCTTCACTCACTGCTCCAAGGTATGGCGGGAAGAAGTTGAGGTGGGAATGGAGAAAATGAATCTTGAGTGACATTCGGCACTCCATATCCTCGTAAGACTTTAGCATCTTTTCAATACAGGCTTGGTAATCTGGTACGCGTGTGTTACCAAGGAAGCCACTACAGACTGACTTGAATGCTTCCCATGCTCTCAGTTCCTTTAAGTTAAGAAGCTCCTCGGATCTGAGGTCCAACAAAGATGCCCTCTTTGAGCTTAGCAGCACTAACACCTGGGAACACAGTACACAAGTGTTGGAAGGCAGCACCATTTTTGTCCAACGCCTTCACGAAATTCTTCATCAAACCAAGCCTGATGTGAAGAGGAGGAAGAAGCACCTTATTCATGTCCACCAGAGGTTTCCCCTTGACGCTGTGTTCGCCAGGAACAAAAGTGATTCTAGACCCCCAGTCTTTCTGCTTGCAATGCTGGGACACAGCTCGACTATCCCAGAGACAGAGAAAACAACAGTACTTTGTGAAGCCCGCTTGCATACCCATAAGAAGACTAAGGACCTTGAGGTCCCCGCACAGAATCCATTGGTACTCGCTGTACTTAATAGCTTCTAAAAGAAGCTCCATATTGTCATAGGAATTCTTTAGATGAACAGAGTGTGCAATGGGAATGCTGGGATATTTATTCCCGTTGTGCAGAAGCCCAGCCTTGAGACTTCGCTTGGAAGAGTCTATGAAAAGATGCCAGTCTGAAGGATTATGTGGCAAACCAAGGGACGTGAACAAGCCAGGTATGTTTGTGCAGTAGCACAACTTTTTTTTCATGTCGAAAAAAGAAGCAAGATCTTTGTTCCGATTCCTGAAACTGGTGATCCTTACATCTTCCTGGACTAGGTTCCGCGGTTTAAGCCGAGAAGCCAAGAGCTCTGACTGCTGTTTTGACAGATACAAATCACGAGCAAGATCATTCAGGTCTTCTTGCATAATCCAGTGTGGCTCGTTGCCACTTGTTCCTGAATATGTAGACTCAATATCTTCCAAAGATATTGACTCGGCAAAATCCTCCCTTGAAGGCATTTCTTCATCTGATGATGAAAGAAGATCTTTATTTACTGGAGGTGTGGGTACAGGAAGATCATCTGAATGGGGAACGGGTCTCATAGCAGATGGAAGGTTGGGATATTTGATCTTTTTCCTAGAAGATGCATTGAAACCAGTTATATTAGTTGAACAAAAATAACAATCATCTGCGTGGCTTCGTAGCTCTCTCCAAACCATCGGGACTGCAAAGTTGAAAGCTGCTTTCTTGCCATTAAACCATGCAGTTAGTCCATTGTAGCAGGGTTTACAACAGATGTGTGGAGCCCAAGACTTGTCCTGATCACTAACTTTACAGACAAAATAGTGAAAGTAGGCGGTTCTGAGGAGGGAAGTGATGGTTCGACGCTGTGCAACTGTTGTGAAGTCCCCACACACGTAGTAGAAAGAATTGGCCTTGTTGAGGCATCCTGGATGTTTTGACATGCTTGAAGCCCTGGGAGAATCTGAAAATATAACAAAGTAAAACTAAATCATATGCAAGGCAATAAAATGTGCATTGGAAAATGTAATACCAATATTTAGCTACCCAAAAGATATGTAACACGATAGTTGAGGGACACCAACCTCCTGCGCCACCTGCGAGACAACCTCTTCCAATGACTGCCAGAGCACTACTGAGTGTGGATTGAGACCTGCTGCCCTAACTGCCAAAATCCATCTTGATATATAACTATAAATATAATGTAATGTAATCACTTACATGTAGTGCATAATAACTAAAAAATAAGCCATAAGTCTCACAATATTAGAATTAACCCTAAATGCATATACGTCTTTATGTACCGTATATGCATAAAATGCACACTATGCATATCTAAAGAAAAATTAGAGGTGATGAGTAAAAACGGATTTCAAATTTGAATTCAGCACCCCCAAATTAGGTAAAAACGGGTATTTTTGTGCTTGCCTCAATTTCTTTGTAAACCAGTGTAATCCTTGGATATGAAATAGTTTTCCAAAGATAAATGTCGAAAATAGAATAGACCAAAAAAAAAAAAAAAAAAAAAAAAAAAAAGAAAGAAAAACAAAACTTTCAATCCTGTGGACTCTAAAGGAATACCTGGCAGCAAGATGAAGAAGACTGGGATTTCGTAAAGTCCCCTTTGCTGAACTTCTTGTTTCCTGGAAAGAGAGACACAGGCAGCGAATCAACCATTGGAAAACACACAGGAATAATTCAGTCTCGAAACCTTTACAAAAGGCAGATGAAGAAAGAAAACAAGCTATCACGACTAAAGGGATGTTTTTGTCTTTTGCTTTCGAGAAACAAAAGTTTTTTACTTTTTTTTTCTTCTAGGCTACAAATGGATGCTGGAGCTCAGAATGTTTTCTCAAAATGGAGATTAAAGTTATTATATGTTACCAGGAACTGACATGTTACCTATATTTTGAAATATACGAACATAAAAATATACATATTTTGAGGTTGTGAGGCTAAAGAGTCGCTCCTGGTGTTTCATCAAATAGACCATTTAGTAGCTGTTGTTAGAAATATAATTGTTAGATTTGTAATATTAATCGCCAGAGAAACAAGACAATATATATATATATATATATATATATATATATATATATATATATATATATATATATATATATATATATATATGTATATATATATATATATATATATATATATATATATATATATATATATATATATATATATATATATATATATATATATATATATATGCACACATATATAAGCAATAATAATAATAATAATAATAATAATAATAATAATAATAATAATAATAATAATAATAATACTCCCCCTAATGTCTGATTTTTTCTGCCTCGGATCAGACACCCAAGGGGGAATCCATTCAAAGATAATAGATTATGGTCGTGCTTAAGAAAAAACTGAGGATCCATTGATTTAGCAGCTCTTCGTGGATTAATTACTAAGTCGATGAAACTTCAGTTTCTTAGGCCAGGTTCGATTCCCCGGATGATCAGAGGCTATTATCTATAAGCTGATTGCTCTTTGGGTCTCTGGTCCCGTAGTAAAGAGAATCCAGATATATTGAGGAGTATAATATATGGCTTGTATGAATAACATACCTATGTATGCAAAATTATCATATACTGTACATATACATCCATACATCAATATCTGAGCTCTTCAACTCTTACTTAATCTACACCAGGTTTTTACAACGCGAACCCTGACCCAGTGGGTCACCCAACCGTAGCTAACTACGGCCTGATGGACCAGCTGGCTGCCTTGCACTGGGTTCAAGAGAACATCGTCCGCTTCGGGGGTGACCCAGGTCAGGTCACGGTCATGGGTCACTGCACGGGAGCCGCCTGCCTCAACTACCTTGTCATATCGCCCGCTGCTACAGGTCAGTCAGTAAGTAAACCTTATTCTCTGTTACAAAGGGACATTTGAAAGATTTCAAGATATTCGTTAGTGATGTTATTTGTGGTTGGAGGGATGACGTGATGTTAATGGTTGTTTCGGGATATTTCTAAAGGATGCAATTGATATCATGATTACTTCTAATGCTGATGGTACTGCTGCTGCAGTTACTGTAATCTAGCTAATTCTAATATAGGCTAGCACTACAACTAATGGTAATAGTAATGATAATAATAATAATAATAATAATAATAATAATAATAATAATAATAATAATAATAATTTTATTAATATTATAATCATTATTATTATTATTATTATCATTATTATATATATATATATATATATATATATATATATATATATATATATATATATATATATATATATATATATATATATATATATATATATATATATATATGATAAATTTTGCACATTTAGACGTGTTTTTCATATTCAAATAAGCCATATATGTTTTTGATACATTAATGTCTGGATTCTCTTAACGACCTCGTGATCAGAGCCCCAGGTGAAATCACACAAAGACAAGAGCTTGGGTCCGTGATACATTAATGTCTGGATTCTCTTAACGACCTCGGGATCAGAGCCCCAGGCGAAATCCCACAAAGACAAGAGCTTGGGTCCGTTATACATTAATGTCTGTATTCTCTTAACGACCTCGGGCTCTGATCCCGAGATCGTTAAGAGAATCCAGACATTAATGTATCACGGACCCAAGCTCTTGTCTTTGTGTGATTTCGCCTGGGGCTCTGATCCCGAGGTCGTTAAGAGAATCCAGACATTAATGTATCAAAAATATATATGGCTTATTTGGATATATATATATATATATATATATATATATATATATATATATATATATATATATATATATATATATATATATATATATATATATATATATATATATATATATATATATATATATATATTTATATATTTGTGTGTGTGCATTTTGTGTATACATACCTTCATAGTTGATTTCTTGTGATTCCTAATTTAGAAGTCAGATTTAATAAACTTCAATGTATAAATCCTATTCCATTCTATTACCCTCAAAAAGAAACACTAATTAAATTTTTTGTTATTGGAAAATCCTTTTCCAATATTGTTTTTTTTTCTCTTCTTTATTGTTATTCTATAATTGGAGTCTTGTTCTTGTAAAAAGGCCAAACTACATTTATTTAGATGTTCGTATTTTCTCTGTTGGTCTACAAAAAGTTATATTGTCTTTACCTTACGAAACAAGTTGGAACATTATTGAGAGAAAAGAGGGATGAAGATAATATAGTTTATGATATTCATAACCACTGAGGCTCACAGAATCCTTGGATATTTGTTTAAAGAGACACACAGAGACAGACAGACAGACAGACACACACACACACACACACACACACATATATATATATATATATATATATATATATATATATATATATATATATATATATATATATATATATATATCCTTCGCCCAATCCTTCTCCCCTGGTCATCAAGAGCAGGTCTGTTTAAGAGAGCAATCCTGATGTCAGGATCTGCACTCAGTCCCTGGGCTTCAGTCCGGGACCCATCTGGACACGCCTTCGATGTAGCCACCCAGCTGGACTGCCCTGTTCCAAACGACCTCTTTGGCCACTATGAAAATCTTCTCCAGTGTCTGAGGAAGAGGCCTCTGCACCACATATTGCAGGTGATTAAGTTGGAGATTTATTGATAATGAGTGTTTGATTACCAGTGTACGTGACCCGACAAAATTTCAATTGCTTTATTAGTTTTATATTACAAATTGATATGTTTCTGAAAAATAACCATAAGTCCAAAGAAAAGAAAAGGGATGATTATTCAACTTTAGACTATACTATTGTAGCGTGTACTATTTCCACTCATATAATATGCTAGAAGTATTGGATTTTTTTTTTTTATTTATATAATGTCTATTCTAATAACAAGAACAATTTTACATAGTAAATATTGTGGTTTTCATTGATTATTCTGCCCCTGGTAATATGCTATCACAGAGTTCCCACAAAGCAGGTAAGCTAGATGGAATATAAATAGCTAAAAACAATAATAAAATATAACTGTTTTCTGATTTTACTTAAAGAAAATATTAAATAGAAAAGGAAAATATACGTAACAATAATAATTTTATTAATTGTTAAGGAATTTGCTTAATCATATTCAATTAATTGTACTGTATTTACAGTTTCTTTTTTCTTATTCTAGTTGAGTTTTATATTCTTGTAAAGTTAAAAAAAATATAAGGGATTGATGATAGAATTAATGTATCTGATAATGATTCTTAGTTACTTATCGGAAATTAAAGAATCTGGAAACTTTAAATTTATTATTGCGGATACGTAAAAATTATTTTTAGTAAAAATATCTTCATACATAAAGTTGTGTTTTAAAAAACCAAAATCTTTTTTTTTTGTAATTTGAGGGTATCTTTAACCTAAAAATTTTCAGTAAGACTTATATGTTTGCCTGGAAATCATTTTAACTTAAGATGATTTCTTTTCATTATAGTACTTTAATCATTTTTTGCCAAAATTATCTTGACAATAATTTTCGATCAAAAGTCCATCTTTATACCTAAATGTGATTTTTGTAAAACAAAAATATTATTGGTAATTCGATTTTATATTAAACCTAACAATACATGACTTGACTTCACTTGTAAATGTTTTTAACTCAAGATGATTTCTTTTCAGTAAAATATTATGAAAGTCAAATGATAAGTTGACCCTAATATTTCTGTCTATATAACAATTATAATTTATGAAAAATATAACTTTTATAAAAGGAAATAAGATTAACCTAATGTTCTTAAAGGTTCAGCTAAAGACACCCAAGTTCCAAGTGGCTGTTGGCCCCAGCATTGATGGTGTCACTATCAAACCTGACTGGAAAAATCATCAGAGCAAAATGGGTGAGTTTAACTTCTGAATTTTCGCAACTGGATTTGATATGTTTGTTAAATCATACGCAAAAACATTTTATTCATTATAAATGCTAATACAGCTGAAACCCGTAGACGTATAATAATACATAAATACAACTCTATACACACAGGCATATATATATATATATATATATATATATATATATATATATATATATATATATATATATATATATATATATATACATATATAAATATTTATATATATATATATATATATATATATATATATATATATATATATATATATATATATATATAAATATATATATATATGTACATATATATATATATATATATATATATATATATATATATATATATATATATATATATATATATATATATATGCAAATATAGATGAATAATTTATATATATATATATATATATATATATATATATATATATATATATATATATATATGCAAATATAGATGAATAATATATATATATATATATATATATATATATATATATATATATATATATATATATATATATATATATATACATACATATATATATATGTATATATATATATATATATATATATATATATATATATATATATATATATATATACATATATTTAGATAGATAGATAGATACACCTCCCTTTGTCAGTAGGATACCTTAACATGAGGAGAGGTTTAGTGTATCACAATGATCAGAAAAAGCTCTACCAGGGCTACCCATAATAGCTATGTTTGCTGTGAGCAATCAGACATAAATCTCCCACCATCACCAATCCGCAGTTGGCAAGCGTGGTAAAGAAAACAAGCCAAATCACAGTCATGAATAAGGACATGGATGTGGCCAATGTCCTGCAGAGTTCTAGACACAGCTGCTTTTGTTGTTTTTGTTGCTGTTGTTATTTATATACACAGATATATACAGTTATGAACTGAAATCCTTCCATAATGAATACATACGTTTAAACAGAATAAAATTCCTAATTTCTAAACTAAAAAAAGTTAACTTGCACCCACGTACTTATTCGTGTATCCTAAATATCTCCATTTATCTATACCAAGTGAAATTCTTAATCGCTCAACTATAAAAAGAAAATGAGAAAATTCTTACTCTTCCTCTTGAATTCAAAGGCAAGGAAGGTCGAACTCCAGTTGACCTCCTTCTAGGAATGACGGCTGCCAACCTCCTTGACATCTTGAGTCAGCAAGAAGTCCAGGAAGGATTCTATGCTGACTATAGGGAGGATCTGCTGAGATCCTTCGTCGTCAGTAACTATCACTATAATCTGCAGGTGGGCATTATTATTATTATTATTATTATTATTATTATTATCAGCATCATTAGCTGGGCTACAAACATACATAAACTATACCATTTTTTGAATAAAAGTGAACCTCAAAAGAGTATTTTCATCTCCCCACAGGAAATAATGTTAGCCATCACAGCCGAGTACACTGATTGGTCGAGATCCCTCCATCGACCAATCAGCATCAAGGACTCAACCGGCCAAGGCCTTCACGATGCGAATATCATCTCGCCGATGGCAGATCTTGCCAAGCAGCTCTACACGACTTCCCGATCATCTTATCTCTACGTGTTGGAGGAAGAAGTTTCAGATGTACGTCGATATGGATAGATTGGATTCTTATATGAAATAGAAAATATGGTATATTTTATTAATGAGAATCTTTGATAATATATAAAAAGTTTTTGAATATCATTCATTGATTAGGGATGTATGTATCCAAATAATACAAATTAAATTTATGAAAATATGAAATGATAAATATCAATAAAAGAATAATACTATAAATAAAACCTTCTATACCTTTTTTATTTACATTATTATTTTTCAGTTCAGTAATTACCACAATAAAGCTTTAAAATAAAATTAGTTATCTTTCGAAAAGTCTGGAAACGAGAGTCTTCTCCTAAACGAGCTGGCCTACGTCTTTGGTGGTCCTCTGGGCGCTCTTGGACCTTTTGTCTCAAGTTATAACTTCACTAAGATGGATATCACACTCAGCAAATCGTTCATATCAATATGGAGTAATTTCATAAAATTAGGGTGAGTACAAGGTGGTTTTAGAAGAGGCAGGGGATGTATGAATCAGATTTTTATAGTTAGGCTGATATGTCGGAAATATTTAGCAAAAGGTGAGGAGGTGTATTTTGCATTTATGGATCTGGAGAAATCATATGATAGGGTTGATTGGGAAGTGATGTGGAATGTGATGAGGTTATATAGAATTAGGGGAAAGTTTCTACAAAGGTCGTAAAGCGTATGTTAGGATAGGAAATGAAGTGAGCTATTGGTTTCCGGGGAGTGTGGGGCTGAGACAGGGATGTGTGATGTCGCCATGGTTGTTTAACTTGTATGTAGATGGAGCGGTGAGAGAGGTGAATTCTCGAGTGCTTGGACGAGGATTGAAACTGATAGACGAGAATGATCATAAAGGGGAGGTAAATCAGTTGTTGATTGCGGATGTTACTGTATTGGTTGCAGACTCGGAAGAGAAGCTTGGCCGATTAGTGATAGAATTTGGAAGGATATGTAAGAGAAGGAAGTTGAGAGGTAATGTGGGTAAGAGTAAGGTTATAAGATGTACGAGAAGGGAAGATGGTGCGAGGTTGAATGTCATATCGAATGGAGAGTTACTTGAGCAGGTGGATCCGTTTAAGTACTTGGGGTCTGTTGTTGCAGCAAATGGTTGAGTGGAAGCAGATGTACGTCAGAGAAGGAATGAAGGATGCAAGGTGTTGGGGGCAGTGAAGGGAGTGGTAAAGAATAGAGGTTTGGGCCTGATTGTAAAGAGAGTTTTGAATGAGGAAGTGATTGTACCAACTGTGATGTATGGATCGGAGTTGTGGGAAATGAAAGTGATGGGTAGACAGAAATTAAATGTGTTTGAGATGAAGTGTCTAAGGAGCATGGCTGGTGTATCTCGAGAAGAGGGTGAGAACGGGTGTAAGAAATGATTTAGCAGCTAGAGTGGATATGATTGTGTTGATGTGCTTTGGCCATGTTGAGAGAATGGAAAACACTATTTAACATAAGAAGATTCACGGGGACCACCATAGGGTACATTACCAATTTCTACAGTTAACATAAAATTTGTACTTTTTATAAAGAGGAAGTTTTTCAAATGACTTCTTCCACATTTGATAAAAGTACACTGGTAACTAATAAGGATTAAAATACTCTTCATTAAATTGAAAGATTTGACAAACATATCAATAAGATTGAACTGGATATTTGAAATCTTATATAAATTATATAAAAATAAAGAATAGAAACCCTAATAGTGTCTATCTTAGAAGAAGAAAGTGAACATTATAAACATTGCCATTTACAATAGAATATTTTGTTGTTGTGAAACTTTACTGTATATCTAACCTGTGGTTGTTTTGGGGGATATTTTTATCAGTGTGTGTATGTATGTATGTGTGTGCTTTTTATAACGAGTAAAAAGTAAATTTTTCTTTTCAAATTGTTTCGT